>NW_026347366.1:0-311 GCF_001194135.2 Octopus bimaculoides | reverse complement strand
TACATATATATATATATATAGAGAGAGAGAGAGAGAGAGAGAGAGAGGGAATAATAATAAATGGAGCAAAACGCATATAATCAGGAACTTATTGATTATATGCGTTTTGTTCCATTTTTTAAATTATTCTTTATATCTACTCAAAACAAATAACTTTAACATGGAATTTCTACCCATTAACCGTGTATGGTATCCTAGGTTTTGTGTGATTTTTTGCTACCATGGTAACTATTAACATATTTGCATTATCGAAGTTTTTCAACCTAGATAATATTAATATATACATAAATAGAAATATATATATGTGTGTG
>NW_026347365.1:0-572 GCF_001194135.2 Octopus bimaculoides | reverse complement strand
AATATAATATAATATAATATGGCTTTATACATATATATTTGCTTTACTTCTCTTGTACATTGCAGTCACCTTGCATTCAAATGTGAAACTGGTGAGTAATTAGAGAAACATCAAAACAGCTCAGTTACAGTGAAGAAAACATAACAGTTTTTCTATATGATGCTTTTTCGTAGCTCAAACACTGTGAATATACATTTACATAACCATTGTTCATAGCCTAATTAATTTTCAAATTAAATGTAGAGCATTCTCTTTAAATAAATCAGTGACTCCTTAGAGAAACAGTTTTTCAAAATGTAGATCTTAGACAATAGTTAAATGATCTTGTGATTGTAGGCAAAATCAGGACTTTCAAAAAACAAATAACTAAGGGAGAAAACCAACTCTGTTTGTTTTCCCTTTTGATACCAACCCACCTGAGACTGCTACAGATTCAGCGATACAAAACTCCGGTTTTAAAACAATCTAAATTTAAAACTTTCATCGAAATTCAATGTTAATTTATGCTTCAAATGGCAGATTAATAACATTCTTTACTTTTACTCTTTTAATTGTTTCAGTCATTTGACTGT
>NW_026347364.1:0-265 GCF_001194135.2 Octopus bimaculoides | reverse complement strand
AACCGTAGATTTTCTGCGGTATAACTTGTTGACGCACATGGTAATTCTTGAGGAGAGATGATAGACTGACAGGCCTATTGTAGGTTCGGAGGTGCTGGTAATATGCATAATTGCCTGCACCTTCAGACCTGCAAATTAGAATATCATACTGATGACGGAAATGAAGGTTTTTACCATTCTAATCCAGAAACATGTCTATGATTAGCTAAGACTCATTAGTTTCATTGTTTTTTCTTCTTGTTTTGCCTTTGTGAGTTACAAGTAT
>NW_026347363.1:0-547 GCF_001194135.2 Octopus bimaculoides | reverse complement strand
TGACTCCATTTAAATTGTTAAATGTTTTTCCTTGCAATGAGTTCTGTAGAATCAAAAACAAGTGGTAGCCGGATGGTGCAATATCAGGAGAATATGGTCGATGGGGTAGGAGACCCCAGCGAAGTTCATGTAACTTTGTTCACATAGCCAAAGACACATGTAGTCGGGCATTGTCTTGTTAGAAAACTACTCTTTTCCTGTTGGCAATCTGCAGCCTCAATTCTTTGATTTTGTGGTTCAAATTAGTCAGTTGAGACATCAGAATTAATGGTCTGGTTTTCTGGGAGAAGCTCATAATGAATAATGCCTCTTGGTCTTACCAAACACAAAATATAGCTTTTTTGGCATGAATATTAATCTTTGGTTGCTGTTTTGATCTTTTTCGCACTACATTTCCGTACACAATTCATTTTTCATCTCCAGTCACAAGTTGTTTAAAAAAGGCATGCTTTGATTCAATTTCAAAAGCATATCACAAACGGAATACCGGTCCAAGCGATTCTTTTCTGAGAGTTTGTGAGATTATTCTTCTTCTTCTTCTTCTTCT
>NW_026347362.1:0-377 GCF_001194135.2 Octopus bimaculoides | reverse complement strand
TAATAATAATAATAATAATAATAATCCTTACTACTAAAGGCACAAGACCTTAAATTTTGGGGAAAGGGACTAGTCGATTACATCGACCCCAGTGTTTCACTGGTACTTAATTTATTGACGCCGAAAATATGAAAGTCGACTTCGGCAGAATTTGAACTCACAATGTAACGGGAGACGAAATACTGCCGAGCATTTCGCCCGGCGTGCTCACGATTCTGCCAGCTCCCCACGCCTTAATAATAATAATAATAATAATAATAATAATAATAATAATAATAATAATAATTATAATTTTTATTTCTTTATTGCCCACAGGGAATTAAACATAGAGGGGACAAACAAAGGGATTAAGCCGATTACATCGACCCCAGTGCATA
>NW_026347361.1:0-948 GCF_001194135.2 Octopus bimaculoides | reverse complement strand
ATATGCGTGTGTAACCGTAAATATTCTGTAGTTGGTTGTAGTACACACACATCTATATATCTCATTTACTTTCCACGAACATGACTTCATAACGTTCAACATATACGGTGCACTAAATATGTTTACATAGTAGGCTACTCTTCCTTGCTGGTAGCAATATATGCAGTATCTATCAGCTGTATAATCGGTGTAACATTTTGTTTTTAAATTGATACATTTTTTCTGTCGTTTGAAATATACGTATAAACCAACTAATCAACCAACCAACCAACCAAACAAACAAGGAATTGATTATTGTATTCATTCTATTTCATTGCTTGAATTCATAATTTATGATTTTCTTTCCTTTCTTATCTGTAGCTCTAGATTTTATCACACAGCTATGAATTATTAACCACAAAATAGTTTTTATTTTATTTATATCTCGTGAACTAGTTACATTATCGACTTCAAAAGACGTAAAAGATGTTGGTTGCGACATTCATGGGTTTTTCCCAACGGACTTATTAATTTAAGTGAAATACTAGCTTTGCAAAGTTTTACGTAAGCATCTATTTTTTTACAGTACCTGTAGAATTTGTTATATAATCTTATACTATAATGATTTGTGTTGGAAGTATAAATTATGAGGCTTATTCAACAATTTCTGCTTGTCGACGTTTTGATTTTCCCACTGGATTTCTATTTTGTTTGTTGCTTCAATACATTTTAAAATCCATACCTGTTTTATGTCCCGAGGTTTTAGCGCGAGTTTAGTACCTACTTGAGTAGTCCTATGATCATACGCATTTTAGCCTAAACTATCCGGCTTTTCAGACATAATGGGTATGAAACTATATAATTCCTTATATTCTACTCTAGGCACAAGGCCCGAAATTTTGGGGGAGTGGCGCCAGTTAATTAGATCGACACTAATATGCAACTGGTACTTAATTTATCGATCACCAA
>NW_026347360.1:0-432 GCF_001194135.2 Octopus bimaculoides | reverse complement strand
CTTTTACTTGTTTCAGTCATTTAACTGCGGTCAAGCTGGAGCACCGCCTTGAAGGTTTTTAGTTGAACAAATCACCCCCCACCAGGACTTTTTAAGCCTAGTACTTATTCTATCGGTCTCTTTTGCCCAGTTACGGGGACGTAAATACACCAACACTGGTTGTCAAGCGGTGGCGGGAGACAAACAGCGGTAAGCATTTTGCTCGGCGTGCTAACGTTTCTGCCATCTCGCCGCCGCTTTGAGAATCAAAATTACAATTTAGCGTTTCGACTCTAACCATTTTAGGAGGCAGTTCAAGTTAAAATTACGTTTGATCTCAGTTCTTTAGTCTAACCTCAAAGTAGATTGGCCAAATGGTTAGAGCACCGGTAAAAAGATCTTATGCGCTGTTTATCTTTTATCTTTCGATTGTTTCAGTTATTAGACTACGGT
>NW_026347359.1:0-227 GCF_001194135.2 Octopus bimaculoides | reverse complement strand
GAGAGAGAGAGAGAGTGAGGGAGGATGGAGAGAATATAGTTGAATATTTTCATACATAAACACTCGATTCGACCGTGATT
Organism: Octopus bimaculoides; assembly: GCF_001194135.2. Lineage (NCBI taxonomy): Eukaryota > Metazoa > Mollusca > Cephalopoda > Octopoda > Octopodidae > Octopus > Octopus bimaculoides. The sequence goes on along the minus strand of NW_026347359.1, from coordinate 147 downwards.
GTGTGTGCGTCTGTGATGTCTTATGTGTATGCTGGTGCTTTAATGCATTTCTGAATATCTATGTGTTTATGTGTACGTCTGTGTTCGTGTATATTTTGTGGATATACTGGTGTTATTGTGTTGTATGCATGTGTATGTGTGTGTGTG
>NW_026347358.1:0-230 GCF_001194135.2 Octopus bimaculoides | reverse complement strand
TAGTAGTAGTAGTAGTAGTAGTAGTAGTAGTAGTCGTTGTAGTAGCGGTAGTAGGAGTAGGAGTAGTGGGAGGAGGGGGAAGAGGAGAGCAGCAGCAGTTGTAGAAGGAGGAGGAGGTGGATGCGAGGAGGAGTTGTAGTAGTCACAGTGGCGATAGTTGTAGCTGCTGCAGGTGTAGCTGCAGCGGCGGCAGCAGCAGCAGTAGTAGTAGTAGTAGTAGTAGTAGTAGT
>NW_026347357.1:0-457 GCF_001194135.2 Octopus bimaculoides | reverse complement strand
TATATATATATATATATATATATATATATATATATATATCTTGAAATAGATGAAGATCAAGAGAACGGAGATTTACACATCCAAGTTTTATTATACAGTTATATTTACGTCGTTCTTCACTTAGACCTAAGTGAAGAATGATGTAAATATAACTGTATAATAAAATTTAGATGTGTAAATCTTCGTCCTCCTGATCTTCATCAATTTCATTATTTTTCCCTATCGATTCTAAGCAGTCCTTATAAAGAGATTCGGATTTACTACGTGAGGATTAATCAAGTATAATAAATCGAGTTTAATAAACTCGTGTTTCATCAACACTCACTGTGGCCAGCCGGCATTGACGACCGATAAGATTTAATACAGTAACAATCAGGATTATATTATATCCCTCGAAACCATTTTGGGAAATATATATATATATATATATATATATATGGGAGAATTTACGAAAAAA
>NW_026347356.1:0-236 GCF_001194135.2 Octopus bimaculoides | reverse complement strand
CTCCAGCACGGCCACAGTCAAATGACTGAAACAAGTAAAAGAGTATATATTATACGCTCACGTGGTTACCCCAGTTCGATTCTGACTGGACTTCCTACTCTTTGAACTTGCATATCTTAACTACTTCCCGAACTTTCAGCACCTCTCTTCATCCACATACCAGCACTCCACCCGGATTACCACTGGATCTACTGACTTTACCGTCACGGATTTGACTGGATTTTTTCATATATATA
>NW_026347355.1:0-232 GCF_001194135.2 Octopus bimaculoides | reverse complement strand
GATTGGTCTTACCAAGCGCAAACACCAACATTGATTGAATACATGGATACAAAATAAAATACAGATGTTGCTACTTAGAAAGAAGAGAAAGGAGAGAACACTTTCGATATTGCACAAAGATTTTTAGCTCATGTATATAGGCTGTTAAAATATACTTCAGAACTGCAGGAATTTGAATGGCCCTTCTCTGAGCATATTGTTCAAGTAGCAGAAACAGACTTATGCTGTAGTA
>NW_026347354.1:231-489 GCF_001194135.2 Octopus bimaculoides | reverse complement strand
ACACATAGTAATCTATGGGATTACACACACAGTAATCTATGGGGAATAAAGGGGCCAAAATTAAGGGGATGTTGATGTTTTAGAATCTCTCCAACAATCACTTCTGACTCTTTCTGGAGCTGAATCCTGCTGCCACACATATGGCCTTCCAGCAGCAATCCTTTCCAGCCAGCAATAGTCTACAATCCCCATCAGCTGTTCACATAGCCATCTGAATTGAAGCCAAGGCCCTGTTCAAGAATGTTGGATGAATTCTGG
>NW_026347354.1:0-191 GCF_001194135.2 Octopus bimaculoides | reverse complement strand
CTGTCTCCCCTTCCTGCTGGCCACAGCTTTGTAGTCTCCATTGCAGCTGTCCATGTCATGTCTTACAAGTTTTAGTGTTAACAAAGCATTTTGAGCAGCAGTCACCATGTCAGCATTTTGATAACCAGGTAGAATCATCTGGATACAGGCAGCTCTTTTCCAATATTCAGATGGCTTCCAGTCTTCCATGT
>NW_026347353.1:0-717 GCF_001194135.2 Octopus bimaculoides | reverse complement strand
TGTGGCTATTTGTATTAGTTTTCCTTGCTTCTGGAGTAGGTATTTTTGTAATCCTATGGAGGTTATTTTATAATAGTTTTCCAGCTGTATAAGACCCCTACCACCTTCTGTGCGTTGTATATATAGCCTTTCTATGTCAGATTTTGGGTGGTGCATGCTATATCCTGTCATTATCTTTCTTGTTTTTCTGTCTATTTTAGATAGTTCGTTTAGTGTCCGGTTAAGGATGTTGTAGCTGTAGCTTTATTACTATTATTATTATTATTATTATTATTATTATTATTATTATTATTATTATTAGTAGTAGTAGTAGTAGTAGTAGTAGTAGTAGTAGTAGTAGTAGTAGTAGTAGTAGTAGTAGTAAACCTCAAGAATCTATCTTAGGATTCTTGTAGAGTATTGGATGGGACTTCTCTGCAGGTTGACAATGCGAGTTTCAGTTCCAATTTCTTTCGGTTTTTTCAATGTCTCGACTAATGCACAAATTACTATAGAATTAATTCTTGTGTTGGCCTTCTGCCGCTTCCTTAATGACATTCGGTCCGTCTTTACATTCTGAGTTCAAATTCCACCGATACGATTTCGCCTTTCGTCCTTGCAGGGGTCCATAAATTGAATACCAGTTAAATAGCTTGGTCGATGTAATCTGCTGGTCCTCAAACACAAATTTCAAGCTTTGTGTCTTTAGTAGATTATTATTATTATTATTATTATTAT
>NW_026347352.1:0-325 GCF_001194135.2 Octopus bimaculoides | reverse complement strand
ATATATATATATATATATATATATATGTATGTATGTATGTATGTATGATAGTGTAGTAGGATCACACACACACACACACACACACATATGCTTATACATGTTTTACCACCTGTAGACCACTTGAATTAAAAGTGTTACCACCAGGATCACAGCCATCTTCCCACTAACACCATCACCACCATCACCACCACCACACCCAACATCTCAATCACCACTACTATCATCATCATCAACTACTACTACTACCGCTACTGTTGCTGCTACTACTTCAACAATGAAGTATGCTAACTATAATCCTGTATTTACAGACCCCAATTTATCTGGG
>NW_026347351.1:0-385 GCF_001194135.2 Octopus bimaculoides | reverse complement strand
ATATATATATATGTATATATATACACACACACACACATATATACATATACATATAAATATATACATATACATACACGCACATACACACGTACGCACACACACACACATACACACACACAAGGAAATAAATGTTTCACATGTGTGTGTATGCTAGTGTGTGTGAGAATGTATGGATTTTGTTTAGTTTCCAAATTTTATCAGATATTTTAAAACTTTGTAGCAAACATCTTCAAACTATATATAACGAATCTCTTCCAGAACAGAAAATGAGTGAGGAGGAGGAGGGTTCATTTTTCGACACTGAATGTTTAATAGGCAAGGTGCCAGAATTTGAATTTCAAGTTCGAAGAACTGTAGCTAGTACTGTAAAATTTTCCATTAGATG
>NW_026347350.1:0-266 GCF_001194135.2 Octopus bimaculoides | reverse complement strand
TTACCCATCTCCCCCTCTCGCTCTGCTTCTTTCTGTTATTCTAACTTCTATTTCACTACTATACACTCCTGTCTCTTCCTCCTTGTTCCACTTCCTCCCTCCACCATCCTTTCTGCTCTCGTGTGACCTGTGGTCAACTTTCTTTTCACTCCAGCCGCTGTGAAGGCAAGACGAACTACTAGCGCTCTACATCAGATTCGCGTTTGGCCGTACGGCTTTTTTTATGTTGTTTTCACTGTCGAATTTTTCCTGTCTTGGTTTACGTT
>NW_026347349.1:312-428 GCF_001194135.2 Octopus bimaculoides | reverse complement strand
ATAATGATAATAATAATGATAAAAATAATGATAATAATAATAATGATGATGATAATAATAATGATCATAATAATAATAATGATAATAATAATAATAATGATGATAATGATAATAAT
>NW_026347349.1:0-113 GCF_001194135.2 Octopus bimaculoides | reverse complement strand
ATGATAATAATAATAATAATGATAATAATGATAACGGTAATAATAATGATGATAATAATGATGATAATGATAATAATAATGATAATAATAATAATGATAATGATCACAATGAT
>NW_026347348.1:0-470 GCF_001194135.2 Octopus bimaculoides | reverse complement strand
TCCTTCTCTTCCACTCTCCACTTTTTGTAAAGAACTTTTTTTCCACGCCTTCCTTTCCGGTCATTTCAATATGTGACCGCGTGTGTATCGTTGGTTTTTTTCTTTCTCCGTCTTCTTTGGACTTTTTCTATATTTCTGATGATGAGCTCCGCTCGAAACGTGTGATCCTCGTTCTCTTCTTTCCTTTCCCGAGCGTCCAGTAACACTGTACTTATTCCACGTCCTCGTGTTGTTGTTTTTTCGTGCTTTTTCTTGCTTGTTCATGTTTAGATCGAGTGCATATATATATATATATACAATTAAACCTTGGGAGAGGCATTATGCCGGTAATAAACACACGCACTGGTTCAGTCCTTTATTAATTTATATATTTATATAGTTTTTTGTTAAGTTATTTCATTGCACTCTTGCAATCTCTTAAGTAACTTGTCTCTCCACTTTCATTTATTTTGAATGTATGATCTGGCGTT
>NW_026347347.1:0-371 GCF_001194135.2 Octopus bimaculoides | reverse complement strand
TGGTGGTGATGGTGAGGATGATGATGACGATGATAGATATTAGTTATGAAGTGATTCTTATTATTACTCGTTCTAGCGATCATCGTCATCATTTGTATTCTGTGCGCTTTCAGTTCTCCATTACGTTCCTATTTCAAGAGATCATATTTAGAGAGATATTCCATCCAAGTAGGTATTTTGTCTGACTTGACTGAAATATCTATAAGCAAGCCATTTTAGTCTCTTAGATGACAATCGCATCAATCTCCAAATAATAATACAGTAAGAAAGAAGTACGTACAATTATATGAAGACAGATGTAGAAACACACACATATACATAGTCATATTTTCAATGTGTATGGATTCTATATCTATGGTGGTTCTGCGGCT
>NW_026347346.1:0-472 GCF_001194135.2 Octopus bimaculoides | reverse complement strand
ACCTAGAATAAGCAGGGAATAAAAAATGGCTCTGTAAAGATGAGCCTGAAGTAAGTGTATTGTTTGTATTTTTCTCTCTCTCCGAAACGTCAGTACTTTCCCATCCTCACTCTCCCTTAACAAGTCTAAAAATCATAAGTGAAATGTAATAAAGATGAAATTGGATTCTGTTAATATTTTTGCATATTCTGAAAATTGGATTCTGTTAATATTTTTGCATATTCGGAATCTCTGTTAAAGGTAGGAATCATAAAAAATTTTTTCACAAAATTCGTTTTTCAAAGGGGTGCGATTCTGCATTAGCCCCTATACCTATTGGTTGAGCTGAATCAAATTGAAATGATTTAATTAAGAGAACACATTTAGTTACATTATATGGCCATGCTTTAAGATCGTTACGCCCTGGAAGACAAGTCAGGGATTTTTATCATGCTACTTGTCAATTCTGGGAAAATTATCGATACTCAAGCAG
>NW_026347345.1:0-232 GCF_001194135.2 Octopus bimaculoides | reverse complement strand
ATGATGGGTATACTGGGCTTCATATATTTGTACCCCTGTGTCATTTTGATGGCATACGCTGCTCTCAGTAATAATAATAATAATAATAATAATAATAATAATAATAATAATAATAATAATAATAATAATTCCAAATTTTGGCACGAGATCAGCAAGTTCGGGGGAGGGAATAAGTCAAATACCAACTACCAACATGGCTGAAAAAGATTGGTGCAAGTGTGAAGGTAGAACA
>NW_026347344.1:0-430 GCF_001194135.2 Octopus bimaculoides | reverse complement strand
ACACACACACACACACACACACACACAGATATGCATATGCGCGCGCACACGCGTGTGTGTTGCACTTACAACGTTTTTGTGTTGTGTTTCTCTCTCATAAAATACGGATTTATATTAAAAACGCATTTCTTGTTTTCATTCATTCCTCTATCCAGGCTGCAGAGAACATCTTGCATTCATTCAGGCACCACGTTCTCTTTCTCTCTCTCTCCCTCTCTCTTTTTCTCTCTATCTCTCAATCTCTCTTTCTCTCTCTCTCTCTCTCTATCTCTGTCACTCATTCCCCCTTGCTGCTCCATGCTCACATGCACACATGCACACGGACACAAATATATTCCGTCTGTATTTACCCTACATGCATGTACTTTCGATGTACGTATATTATATATTAACATAGAAGTATAAATATGTGTGTGTGTGTGTGTGTGTG
>NW_026347343.1:0-308 GCF_001194135.2 Octopus bimaculoides | reverse complement strand
AATTCTCTTTGCTCTTTAGTGATGTTTTAATGGCTAACGATATATGTAGTGTTAGTGGAAATATTCCCACTGGATAGGAATTTATTAATATCGATATCCTTTCTAATATGTTCTGCCATGTGATATTAGCCGTATACAATCTGTTCGTTCAGGCACTTTCCAACTAATCTCACTCTGTTAGCCAGTGTGGTGGTAATTGCATAACTCAATCCTATTCTGTCTGTGTATGATGTAAGTATGTGTGTATCGAAATTTTTACGGTTGCGTGTATGCATACACACAAACACACACACACACACACACACACA
>NW_026347341.1:0-539 GCF_001194135.2 Octopus bimaculoides | reverse complement strand
TACTTTCTCACACAACAATTCAAATATAGTTATTTTAAATCATTTATTTGTTTTAAATCGTTCATCTTTCTCCCACCTTTCACTCTCACACACACGCACATATACTACTTTGGGAGCGAAAGAGTTTTGTTTATATTTCACAACAACTATGAAACAAAAATGTAACAATTTGTCAATCCCCCCCCAACCCGTTTTTCGGACCACAAAAAGGGTTTGGTAATTTTTCAGATTAACACCCGCACGATTTCCACCAGGGTGTTACGGTTAGGGTTTTAGGTTAGGGTTAGGATTAGGGTTAAGGTTAGTGTTAGGGTTACGGTTTTAGGGTCAGGGTTAGGGTTAGGGTTTAGGGCTAGAATTAACCTAGAAGGGACAGGCCCTTATTTTTTGGTTAAGGCTGTTGGTAAGTTTTCCTAAGTTACTCTAATTCACATCCCCAATGCAAACCTTCAGATCAACCTTTTCTATGCAGATCTCTAATGCAACTTTAATGAGTGGAAATAACCAATAAACTGATTCCTTATGGGATTTCCCAATCA
>NW_026347340.1:0-288 GCF_001194135.2 Octopus bimaculoides | reverse complement strand
TAGTAGTAGTAGTAGTAGTAGTAGTAGTAGTAGTTGCGTAATGATTGCATGATGATGCTAGTAGTGGTGATGGTGATGGTGGTGGTTGTGTTATGATGTAGTGCTGGCAGTGGTGGTGGTGGTGGTGTACTGTTGTGACTTTGATATTGTAGTATGTGGTGGTGTATTCAGTGGTCGTGTGTGTGTGTGTGTGTGTGTATGGGAGGGTGTTGCTGATGGTGTACTGTATGGTGTGGTGTGGGGTAGGGGTTATGTTGCCATGACAATGCGATAGTGGTGGTGGCTGGT
>NW_026347339.1:0-206 GCF_001194135.2 Octopus bimaculoides | reverse complement strand
TCTACCTCTGGTATTCGAGTACTATTTTGTCCACCTTGTTTCTCATTTATGTGCTTTCTCTGATATATGTATACTAACATTGATATATGGATATATACATATACACAAATATATATTTATATTGATTATATTTTGAAATATACATATGTATATATTATATGTACACATTTTTACGTTTATATATACATTTGTATGTATTTATATAT
>NW_026347338.1:0-213 GCF_001194135.2 Octopus bimaculoides | reverse complement strand
TTATTATTATTATTATTATTATTATTATTATCATTATTATTATTGATATTTTTTTAAGTCTCTCACCATAAAAGCTATCATGGCGAATGTGTCTTTGCTTTTGTTAGTATTACTTGTTTTCTTTCTTTAAGCAGCGAGTCATACTTTCTGTTCAAATATGTATGAGTATATGTGTGTGTGTGCGTATGTATGTGTGTATTGTATGTATATATA
>NW_026347337.1:0-299 GCF_001194135.2 Octopus bimaculoides | reverse complement strand
ATCTATCTATCTATCTATCTATCTATCTATCTATCTATGTCTCTATGTATATATACTGAGTTATACAGGTATATACATGTATGTTTATATTTAGTTATGTATATAGATATATCTGTTTGCATGTGTATATGTATGCATGAGTGTGTATGCATGCGAGTGTGTACATATGTATGAATGCGTGCATGTACCTGTCTAACTGTTTGTGTATATAAAGAGGGTCATGTTTTCATAGGTCCCTGCATATACCACTATGCATGTATGTATATATGTATGTATGTATGTATATATGTATGTATGTA
>NW_026347336.1:0-359 GCF_001194135.2 Octopus bimaculoides | reverse complement strand
TATATATACATATATAAAAGGGCATAACTATACAAGAATGCGTCACGTTAACTACCGTAATAAACACATTTTTACCAAAAGCGAGGAAATGTAGCCTTCAAAAAAGCTAGCCTGAACTATAGATCGCCGATTTCGTGATCATTATAGTAATATATGTGTTTATTACGGTAGTTAACGTGAGACATTCTTGTATAGTTATGCCCTTATATATATATGAGTAGATAAATATGATTTAGGGAAAAAAACGATAGATAAATTCTTATATAACAGTTCATCCTATTATTGTATTAATTACATATGTATATATGTATATATATACAGTGTAGTATATTGCCACTTAAGTGTGGCTGAGCCCTAGG
>NW_026347335.1:147-312 GCF_001194135.2 Octopus bimaculoides | reverse complement strand
ACTACATTGTAATTTGCTTCTTTCGCAATTTTCTCGAAGTAGAATCCAAACGTCTATGGACTGGTACTATAAAAGATATATATTTTTCTACATAAGCCTTTAAAGATGAAATTTAATTTATATATTTTCAATATGGCCCTTAAAGATGTGAACTGTTCTTAAGAT
>NW_026347335.1:0-130 GCF_001194135.2 Octopus bimaculoides | reverse complement strand
ATATATATATATATATATATATATATTGCAATTTTGTCATTATATTGCTACTGGAGTATATATGGAAAATAATATTTGTGCATTAGAAGAGAATGTTATGCAAAGCCCATATTGTGCACACCAGAAAATC
>NW_026347334.1:0-337 GCF_001194135.2 Octopus bimaculoides | reverse complement strand
TGTATAGATGTACGAGGACTCTGTGTGTGTGTGTATACATGTGTGTGTGTATTGTATATATGTGTGTGTATTACATATGTGTGTATATGCATGTGTGTATGTTATACGTGTGTGTGTGTCTGTCTGTCTGTCTGTGTATACATATATGTCTGTTTGTATATATATGTGCGTGTGTGTATACACGTATGCATGTGCATGTATACACATGTATACATGTATGTGTGTGTACATGTTTGTAATGTATGTATGTGTGTGAAGTGTGTGCATATACATGTGCATTGTATATACATGCATGTGTGTATTTTGCATACACGTGTTTGTATTGTATACTTTATAC
>NW_026347333.1:0-202 GCF_001194135.2 Octopus bimaculoides | reverse complement strand
GTGTGTATGTATGTATGTATGTTTGTATGTATGTATGTATGTGTGTATGTGCGTATGCATGCATGTATATATGTATGTGTGTATGTATCTAAGTTTTGATATATGTATATTTGTATCTATACTTGGATATATGTATGCGTGTATGTGTGTGCATGTATGCATGCATGCATGTATTTATGCATGTATATATGCATGTATACAT
>NW_026347332.1:0-244 GCF_001194135.2 Octopus bimaculoides | reverse complement strand
TATATATTTCCCGTAGCGGATATATATATATATATATACACAATATATAAATATAAATTATATAATTATGGACAGACAAATAGATAGTTATACATGTGTATATATGTATGTATGAATACTTATCTATCTCCTTACACGCAAATGTCCGAAGAAAGAGATGTATGGGGGAAATATTTTCATATATTGACTGGGAAACAAATATACAGATATAAGTACTTACCAAATAAGAGAATAAAGAGATAGA
>NW_026347331.1:0-238 GCF_001194135.2 Octopus bimaculoides | reverse complement strand
CACATACACATATACATATATTCTATCTGAAGTCCTATAGATAACACAAGTGGATCGAAGTACTTCCGGAAGTTACCGGAAGTGCAGTAAAACACACCATTATATACTTAACAAGACTTACCCGCAGCTGTTTTTGCTCTGCGTTGTAATCCTTTGCATCGCTTTGCATTGCTTTTAATGATATTCTTCTGGTTTTTGTTGCTGCTATCATTGTTGTTGTTATTGTTGTAGTTGTTGT
>NW_026347330.1:0-229 GCF_001194135.2 Octopus bimaculoides | reverse complement strand
CACACACACACACACAAACACATAAACACACTCATGTAAACCCACCCACACACACCCTGGAGGATATATCAGCCGAAACGTTGTATCAACAACAAACAAAATGAGGACAAATATCCGTCAAATGTAAATAATGTAAATAATGTAAATAATTCCTCATCTCCTAAATATAGAACTGTACGGCCACATTTAGTTGGCAAATATATTTTACGATTCCGTACTGTTACTGTTT
>NW_026347329.1:0-657 GCF_001194135.2 Octopus bimaculoides | reverse complement strand
CTACTCTAGGCACAAGGCTCGAAATTTTGGAGGAGGGGGCCAGTCGATTAGATCGGCCCAGTACGCAACTGGTTGAAAGGCTAAGTCGACCTCGGCGGAATTTGAACTTAGTACGCAATGACAGATGAAATACCGCTAAGCATTTCGCCCCGCTGCCTTCTTGGGTTAATGAATATTAAATAAGTAAATGATCCTGTGCTGTCAAGTATGACGGCTTTTGTAGTATTTTATATATAAATAAGGTACAAAACCAAGTTTTTAGTTTAATAATTCTTTTATTATCGAATTTATAATATACCTTTCAACTGCAGTCGTTTTATATTCTTGATATACTCAGCCAATAAGTATTTTCTCTAATGAGTTTGTATGCGTATATATTTGTGTGTGTGTGATTGTAATGATTTTTTAAACAAAGCAGATAGAATATGGATGGTAATTCAAATTAATACACTTGTCAATGTTATCTAGTGGTTGTCTTTTGAGATGAGACATCCATCAGCGTTTGTTACTGAAAGAACGCTAGTTCGCACGTACATTCGCGTACTTCCATTGCATACACATACACACATATACTTACAGAGTTGAAAAGCTGTTTGATTTCTTTTTCAACGTTGAATGTTCACCATCCCACTTCTATTGCACACACACACACACACA
>NW_026347328.1:0-453 GCF_001194135.2 Octopus bimaculoides | reverse complement strand
AACAAACAAGATGAGGATAAATATCCGTCAAATGTAAATAATGTAAATATTGTAACACATAACTTGCTCACTCCATTCTTTTTATATGTAACTAGTAGAGATATCCGGCGTTGCTCGGGATTAAAATAGTATAGTTTGTTTTTATATATATATTACAGTTATATTGAAACAGTTGATATGGGAGAGTGCAGCATTGACGGCAAAACATTTGTGGAGTAAATGATGGTCTAATTCGACTAATCGACTTGTAATACGTCCGTTTAGAGATTCCATGCCCTAACCTATCATGGAAAATTGTGGGTGGGGGTATGTAATTTTTGAACCCATCGAAAAGCTATCAGTGGATATACTCGCCTTTGAGGCGGTCAGTACTGCATCTAACACGACCCATCGTATGGTTGACAGTCAACTGAATGGTGGTGGAATGGAGATATTGTATGTAAATGGGTACAT
>NW_026347327.1:0-285 GCF_001194135.2 Octopus bimaculoides | reverse complement strand
ACACACACACACACACACACACATACACACGCACACACACACACATATATGGTAAGAGAGAGAGATAGAATGAGAGAAAGAGAGAGAGGGAGGGAGATTGAGGCAGAAACGAAAAGGGAGAATGCACTAGAGTATAGGGTGTGGCCAGAGGTAGGGGACGTAACGGTGACGAGGTGATTGCGATGATGATGATGGTGATGGTGATGGTGGTGGTGGTGATGGATTGGTAGGGTCTAGAACGGAGAGAGAGAGAGAGAGAGAGAGAGAGAGAGAGAGAGAGAGAGA
>NW_026347326.1:0-819 GCF_001194135.2 Octopus bimaculoides | reverse complement strand
AATAAGAATTTATAGAAAATGATAAGAAATATATATAACTTACATTTAAAAAGACAGAGTATTAAAATTTGAGGTAGGGAAGAGATAAAGGTAACCCTAAAAAAGGAGGCAGCAGGTACGGATGTATTGAGGGCAGTTGGAGGTATTCCGACCGAAGAGATTACATAAGTTGCAATGTTACAGTTACTATTACATAAATGATTTTATAGTTTCTAGTGGGTATATAATTAGGAGACTTACTTACATAAAAGTCATTACAAATATACATAATATGATCAGTAGGGTAGAACATAGAAAGGAACAAATAGTTTAATCACCAAAAACATGATGAAGTCAGACTAACTAGACAGGAGTTTTCATGGGATAATAATTACATACACCACACTATATAACATAACATATAGCTTGTAACTTATGTAATGCAATTTAATTCACCATATAACTCAATATACCATGATTTTATTATATATAATACTAGAGGGCAAGTTTACAACAGATACGACAGCAAAATTTATTTCCACCATCAAAGTATAGCACCTATAATCGCTAATTTCAAAAATACATAAACGTACGGGTGACGCTATGTACGCATGATACCCTGAGGTCTAATCTATTATTCATCAGGTTAGTCTCGTCCCTATACTTAAAAAGCTCGTACGTTTCCATAGAGCACAGATCACATCCGTATCGACTATCTCTGTAAGGCTTCACTTTCCGTATTATATCCCTTTTAAGGCTATATAAACATAGATATATATATACATATACTTATATATACATATATACATATATATACATATATATATATACATACATATA
>NW_026347325.1:0-653 GCF_001194135.2 Octopus bimaculoides | reverse complement strand
AACCCGGAACCATGTGGTTGGTAAGTAAGCTACTTACCACACAGCCACTTGTCTGATTGTCCGACTGGAGTTGTTTTTTTTAAACTGAAAGAAAGATAAATTTGAAGCAAATTTTAGAAGACGAAGAAAGAATAAGTATTAGCAGAAGATGGAATGACAGATATTCTTGAAAACAATGAAAAAAGGCTAAATCGGTAGTATTCCCTTCAATTTTATCTTTGTATTTTGTGATAAGAGGCCACAAGCTACGATATTCTGTTGTTTAATGGCAAATTGCAAATGTTATAGTATTTGAGAAAGATTAGCGTCAGAAATTTTAAGTCAGATATGAGAGTGACAGAGAGAGAGAGAGAAAGAAAGAACGAGAATGAGAAATATAAGCAGAGAGAGTGAGAGAAAGAGAGAAGCAGAAGGCAGACGATATGAGAGAGAAAGAGTGACAGAGAGAAAGAGTTGAAGGAGAAATACGAAAACGAGAAATGTGTAGAGATCATCGCGAAGGAAACACTTAACATATGATCTACAACGAGAAGATTGTCAACAAGTATTACAGCGGAAGTAAGTGATGATACTTCACTTCCGCAACAACCTCTTGCGCTACAGCTATCTGCTGTCTATTCGTCTCTTCGTACATCTATTTACACCAACCAAAC
>NW_026347324.1:554-794 GCF_001194135.2 Octopus bimaculoides | reverse complement strand
ATATATATATATATATTAATAGTTATCGCCAAGCTAACATGCCAATCCAGGAAAATAGGACGAATGCTGCCGTTGATTAGCTCCATGCGTATAGGCGTGCACGCATGCATACTCATGTACACATATGCATACGCACATACTTATATGCACACATACATACATACATACATACATAATATATATATCATGGACTAACTGTTACTTTCTCAGATGCAGCACAGAATTTTGTCAGTGAAGAGG
>NW_026347324.1:0-395 GCF_001194135.2 Octopus bimaculoides | reverse complement strand
ATATATATATATATATATATATATATATATATATATGTCTTTGAATTTGGTTAAACAGCATGTGATCTCATCATTATGAGCATTTCCTAATCAACCGTGCGTTTTCATGCAAGATAACGCCCCTTGTCATGCCGCAAGACCTGTCACTGGATTCTTTAGTGAGCAAAATATCCAAGTAATGAAGTGGCCAGCACAAAGTCCAGACTTAAATCTAATTGAAAACCTTTGGAAGATACTTGGAGACAAAGTAATGCAAAGGGCGCCAATTACTGCGACGAATTTATGGAAGATATTAGAAGAGGAATGGAAGAAAGTAACACCTGACTTGAGCAGGAAACTTGTAACATCCTGTGGCAATCGATGTGCAGAGGTGATCTCCAACAAAGGTCTACAAA
>NW_026347323.1:0-778 GCF_001194135.2 Octopus bimaculoides | reverse complement strand
TTCTGTGCTCAACTCTATCCAACGACTGATCCGTTAGATGTCTGACGTTTGGCAATTCCTCAGGAATGGCTTACATTAGAACAAATGACCAAAAAACACAATTATCGATCAGAAGAGATTACTAAAATTTAACTATACCGTTCTTTCCGCCATGCTGTCTTGATTATATTTTGATTATGATATACAGGGGAGGTAACTCCTTAATCTTTTCTATTGTTACCACTCTCCTGTGAATGTCTACTAGATTAATTTATTTTATTTATTTATTAATTAATTTATTTATCAATTTATTAATTAATTTATTTATCAATTTATTAATTAATTTATTTATTAATGACTATTGATTATCCCCGATAGGTAGATTATTTTTGTTGCCCCTGGGAGGCTATCATTGCTATTATTTTATTTTACATTAATACTGTGTCTCATTATTGGGCTAAGAGAATTTTATCCAGAAATCATTGCTCCTAGGAATCTTTTCAAGCTCCATCACTGATATATTCAATAATCTTTCAATATATTATCATTTTTTGCTATTACCATTATATTCTATGGGTTTTATACTATGATTTGAACCTCATCTCTTCTTACTAAAATCCCTAGTTTGTTATCTTATTCCCAGTTCCTATTTTAATTTAATATCTACCCTTATCATGGTTGAGTCATGCACTTATATTCTGTTTAGAGATCTAACAATTGGCTATATTGTACTGTACTGTATTACCCGTTTCACTTCTCTTCTTTATATCCAATCTATACTGAGTTGTTCCTAGGTCTG
>NW_026347322.1:1081-2029 GCF_001194135.2 Octopus bimaculoides | reverse complement strand
TATATGGCAAATGGAAGATGGAATACACGAGAATTTATTATTAATCACGGGCTAATTATGAATGAGCCTGGTAGGTAAAAAGGACTGACATCTCTTGTCAAGAGTACAGATGACAGTCAGATTGGTGATGTTTGCTGTGCACTTTGCTTTCATTATTTGATTGCTGTTATACAGTAGTAACTCAGGCTTAATACGAACAAGCCTGGTAACAAGTAAAGCAGTGCTTCTCAAAGTGATGGTCTGCAGACCAGTGCTGGTCCATGAGCCATCTGCTGTCGGCAAGTGGCGAGTTTCCAGAAAGGAAAGAAACAATAGCATAATTTCAGTAATTTTGCCTTATGCACTATAATAAAGAACTTATCAGCTGGCTGGTGGAGCGTGGTGCTCACCGACCATGGTAGAGATTGCGTAAGTAAATGTAGAATATTTGTGATATGACAATATATTTTACCATAAATTAGTAGTATTAAGATTATATTAGTGTTTGAGCTTGTAGAAAGGAATTTGTTTCTAGTGATGTGGAGAGATCAAAAGGGAGTGAGTTGAGGTAGTGGAGCTCTGGTGAGTGGGGATATCTGGCAATCTTGTGAATAGGCTGGTCACCTGTTCAAGAAGTTGAACAGAGAGCATCATATGGATATTCTTTTATTCTTTTACTTGTTTCAGTCATTTGACTGTGGCCATGCTGGAGCACAGTCTTTAGTCGAACAAATCGACCCCAGGACTTATTCTTTGTGAGCCTAGTACTTATTCTATTGGTCTCTTTTGGTGAATCGCTAAACCATGGGGGATGTAAACACAGCAGCATTAGTTGTCAAGCGATGGTGCGGCGGGGGGGGGGACAAGCACCAACACACAAACATATACACACATATATACATATACAATGGGCTTCTTTCAGTTTCCATCTACCAAATCCACTCACAAGGCTTTGGTCAGCCCAAGGCC
>NW_026347322.1:0-525 GCF_001194135.2 Octopus bimaculoides | reverse complement strand
TTTTATTTATACGATTTTTGGGCGTTCCATGTTCATCTCATTCATTCTTTGCAATGTTCTCTCTCTCTCTCTCTCATTCACACACTCCAGGTTTGATTTCCTTCCGAACTCGCACACTTCGTTAATTTCCATAAATAAATTTTCTATTATGTTTTTTTTGTTGACACGCCGTGTTCAGCTCTATGTATTCGTAGTGAATCAGACACGCACATGTGTGTTTCTGTATGTGTGTGAGTGAAGGGGTGTGTTGTGATGTCTACGTACATACATAAATACATATGCATACATCTTTTCTGTGTGTATATCTGCACGTGTGTGTGTGTGAGAGAGAGAGAGAGAGACAGGCAGACAGACAGAGAGATGTTTCAGTGACTCTCTCTCTCTCTCACACACACACACTCACGCATACGTACAAGAAATGTGTCTCTCTCTCTCTCTCACGCACACGCACGTCTTTGTAAATATGTTTGTATATATTTATGTATGTGTGTGTTTCTAAGAGACAGAGTGTGAGTGAGTCAAGGG
>NW_026347321.1:0-231 GCF_001194135.2 Octopus bimaculoides | reverse complement strand
ATGCTGGCATGGGTTGGACAGTTTGACCAGAGCTGTCAAGCAATAGAGCTGTACCAAATTCCAGTCTGATTTGGCTTGATTTCTAATGTCTGACACCCTCACTCATGCCAACCACATTACAGAGTGCACTGGATGATTTTTACATAGCACTGGCATCAGTCATGCATTAAATTAAATAAGAAAAATATCCCTGCAACACTTAAACAATACCTGGGCAAATTTTACCAAGAA
>NW_026347320.1:0-255 GCF_001194135.2 Octopus bimaculoides | reverse complement strand
AGGATGATATTTTTCTACAAATTCAGAAGCATACTGCCACTTTGCCAACACTGCATTTATATCACTCGTGGAGATAGCATTCTCTGTTATACTGTCCTCCTCCGGGGAACCAATCTCTTCCACCGCATCCGAATGTTGCTGCTCCTGAAGCTGCAGGAGATAATCTGTTATCATCTCTCCTGAGTTTTCCTCGACTTGATCGTTAATGTGACAAAGCCAACAGGGCGAACACGTGGTATAAAACCGACAGATATC
>NW_026347319.1:220-573 GCF_001194135.2 Octopus bimaculoides | reverse complement strand
TGTGCATATATATATATATATATATATATATACACTCACACACACACGCATACATACACACATGCATGTATACGCGTCAGATACTCAACGCACTCTGTTGTTCGTAGATGTTCAACACTCCTAGAGCGATTTCTTTCTACTGGATACTCTCAATTAATCGAAACTTTACAATTAATATAAACATCTACTCCCTCTCTCTCTCTCTCACCCTGGCCTCTCTTTATAACTATCTCTATACATACATATATATATTTATGTACACATATATATATGTGTGTGTATATATATATATATATATAGATATATATGTGCGTGTGTGTGTCTGTGTGTGTGTGTGTGTGTGTATGTATATG
>NW_026347319.1:0-210 GCF_001194135.2 Octopus bimaculoides | reverse complement strand
TATATATATATATATATATATATATATATATATATATATATATATATATATATATATATATATACATATATACATATACATATATATATACATATACATATATACACACATATACATGTATACGTACATAACATACCTGCAAATATGCATGTCTCTGTTTTCCTATACATCCATGTATATGTATGTATGTGTGCGCATATATATATATAT
>NW_026347318.1:0-305 GCF_001194135.2 Octopus bimaculoides | reverse complement strand
ATATGTGTGTGTGTGTGTATCTGCTGTGTATGTGTGTGATAAACAGGTTTTGTGAAAATATGCACACATGTGGTACTGTAGATCTATATACGCAAGCACACATTTACATACGCACACATATATATGTACATATATAAACTAAAATGGTTACACATATACGGGTATGAGTGTAATGTTGCATAATATTTCAGATACCTCTCTTATAAAGGAATGTATTCATTCGCATATATAACTACATATGCATATGCAGTTATATGTATATATATACATATATGTAAATATATGCCAATATATGTATATATATA
>NW_026347317.1:0-453 GCF_001194135.2 Octopus bimaculoides | reverse complement strand
TATGTATATGTATGCATATATGTGTATGTATGTATATGTATATGTACATATATATTTATATATATATGTATATACATATATTTATGTGTATATATATACATGTTTGTATTTATATGTATATATATACGTGCATACATATGTATGTATATTTATGTATATATATATATATATGTATATATATACGTGTGCATATATGCATATGCATGTATATATGTGGATATATATATTTGATATCGATCCAATGTACTCGTGTGTGTGCGTGTGTGCTGTGTATGTGTGTCCGTGTGTGTCTGCGTGTGTGTCTGTGTGTATGTATGTATGTGTCTGTGTGTGAGTTTTTGTGTGCATGCGTGTATAGGAGCAGGCGTGGCTGTCTGGTAAGAGGCTTGCTTCACAATGATACGGTTCCGGGTTCAGTCCCACTGCGTGGCACCTTGGGCAAATATCTTCTAC
>NW_026347316.1:0-257 GCF_001194135.2 Octopus bimaculoides | reverse complement strand
GTTTCAGTCATTAGACTGCGGCCATGCTAGACACCAACTTGAAGAATTTTAATCGAACTTATCGACCCCAGTACTTATTTTTTTGTAAAGCCTGGTACTTATCCTAATAGTCTCTTTTGCTGAACAACTAAGTTACATGGACGTAAACACACCATCAGCGGTTGTCAAGTGGTGGTGGTGGACACACACATACACAAAGACACACATACCCATACACACACACATACATACATACATACATACATACATACATACAT
>NW_026347315.1:0-741 GCF_001194135.2 Octopus bimaculoides | reverse complement strand
ACATACCCAAGGCACACAGAGCTGCGCTCGGTAGTGAAATGAAAGCACGTGATAAACATAAGACTAGTGAAGCAGTACCAGGCAGTGGCTCTCATGGCTTCTGATCTTAACTGATTGGAAGTGTTATCATGTACATTATACCAAGACAAAACATTATCATGTTTTGTCTTGGTATAAAAGATGGGCTACCGTAAATATTCGAGATTTGCTTGTCAATTGCTTGACCATAACCAGTTGAGGATGTCTCCTAGCGACTGACGATATGTGCATCTCTGATCACGAGCAGAAGTAGTGGGGAAGCATCATAGCCATGTGTTGAGAGGAATTCTTTGGAGTTTGAATAATTCACCTTTGGAAGCATGGGTGCTTCGTTCAACATCCTCAAACAATCCTTATTCAAGGACCGTTTGTGCAGGATGGACTACTCAACCTGAAGAAAATTCTAACTGGGCCCCTAACTGCAAGATCATATACACTCACGTACGCACACAGACACAAACTGACAGACAGACAGACACAAACACACACACACACGTACGCACAGACAGACAGACAGACACACACGCACACACACGTACGCACACAGACACAGACTGATACACACACACACACACACACACACATACGCACACAGACAGAGACAGACAGACACACGCATTCACGAACGCACACAGACACTGACTGGCTGACAGACAAACACAGACAGACAGACAGACACACACACACACACACACACACACA
>NW_026347313.1:0-290 GCF_001194135.2 Octopus bimaculoides | reverse complement strand
ATGTATGTATGTATGTATGTATGTATTTAGGTAGGTATGTATGTAGGTAGGTAAGTAAGTGTGCATTTATGTATGTGTGCATCTATATACAAGGCTACATATGTGTGTATATCTGCATGTATATATGTGGTTCCCTCTCTCTCACTCTCTCCCCCTCTCTTTCTCTCTATCTATCTACCTCTCTATCTTTCTATCTCTATATATATCCACACATACACACATATATACACAGATATACCTATATACATACACGTATATATTTATTTACATACATACACATATATACATAC
>NW_026347312.1:0-256 GCF_001194135.2 Octopus bimaculoides | reverse complement strand
ATATATATATATATATATATATATATATATAGTTCTTGATACACATGTATGTATATCTATAAACCCAATATTATATATATAAAACTATAAGTATATCCATGTATCTGTATTTATACATACATGTATCCATCTGTGTGTGTGTGTATATATATATATATATATATATATATATATATGTATTTATGTATGTGTGTATGTATATATACACGCTCACACAAACATAGAATATATGCTTATATATCTGAACCATACATAT
>NW_026347311.1:0-607 GCF_001194135.2 Octopus bimaculoides | reverse complement strand
TAATTTAGATAACATAGGAAATAGAGAGTAGATGCAGGGATATTGTATTTGTAAATCCATTGTTTAGGCACAATGGTATATATATAAGTTTCCAATACCTTGTGAGTAAAATCCAACAGTCTTTAAGATTGGTCATTGCATTTGTAAATCCATTATTAAGATTCCAATAGCAAATGAGTAAAATCTATACATACAGTAGTATAGCGTAAGAGAAACGAAAATAACTGGTTTGTCATAAGTGATATTTCTCGTTAAAAGTGAGACGATGTAAATTATTTCAGTTAATGAATAACGTCGGTAATAATGCTGGAACAATTACAATTTTAAATACATGAAGACAATGTAATTTCAGCAATCAAATCTAAAATTTGTTTTTGTTCATCGGCTGCAAATACAATAATACTAATTGAGGAATAACAAAAAATGCAGATTACTCAACAATTACATCGTAAATAGTGTAAAAACAACATAACAGCAAACAGCAGGGATTTCAGCTATTCAATTATTCTTAAAAGCAACAAACCACTTCTCAAAATTATTCCATAGTTGAAGCTTCAATATGTCCCATTATTTTCTCTACTTATTTTGAGTGTATCAATTTATATTT
>NW_026347310.1:0-233 GCF_001194135.2 Octopus bimaculoides | reverse complement strand
TCTCTCCCTCTCTCTACCTCTTCCTCTCTCGCTCTCTCAAAAGCATACACATGGAACTACACAATCATTCAGTAAAATATAACTCATGTTCGTCAATGTTTTGTAAATTTACCACGATTTTCACTAGGGTGTTAGGGTTAGGGTTTTAGGGTCAGGGTCAGGGTTAGTGTTAGGGTTAGTGTGAGGATTAGGTTTAGGATTAGGGATGGGTAATCGTGCAGGTGTTAATCTGA
>NW_026347309.1:0-405 GCF_001194135.2 Octopus bimaculoides | reverse complement strand
TCGCGTAATAAATGTAAGCATAACTTCCTTGAAGAAACGTTTTGTCTTTGCAAATCTTCCGCTTCCCTTTCTTAATATATACATAAGTGTTCTAAAACATAACCCGAATTTGACATGTTGAAGGATCATATTAAATATTATGCAAAGTACAACAGCTTAATTGTTTCAATGAACCCGAATATATTTCCTCATATTTACGCACTCAGACAACAAGTATGACAAATACAGCAAGAGTGTCGCTCTGGAACGCCAGACGCATGCATCCACTGCTCTTTACTCGGGACGTTTATGTTTTTTCTGTTTAGTCCCGGGTGAGTGGAGATTGAAGCACAATATGATGAAAGGTAATGCAGTAGTCGCACTTCATTCGAAATGTATCTAGTTCTACATTAAACAAAATGCATT
>NW_026347308.1:0-301 GCF_001194135.2 Octopus bimaculoides | reverse complement strand
TTTTTTTTTGTCCAGAAAACGAGGTGGGTAGGGTGGAACCCTCGGAAATTTCACACACACACACTCACTCTCAACATTTTGCAGGAATACGTTTCCCAGAGTATGGATTACATGGTTCATTATTAAATATATAAACAATGTGAATTAATATGTTGACGTTTATATTGTGTGTATTTTATGTTGAAAATATTTTTTCTGAAGTCATTGTGTATGTATATATATATGTGGGCATAGGGTTTAACTACAGGGTTTTACCCAGTTATGCCTATATGTGTATATATATGTATATATATATATATAT
>NW_026347307.1:1105-1933 GCF_001194135.2 Octopus bimaculoides | reverse complement strand
ATATGCATATATACGTACATACGTATATATATGTATATATGTCTTTATATACTGTATACTGTAGGTATATATGTATACCTATATATATATATATAAATATGTCTCATATATTGATATATACATATATATAGATATATATAAATACATACACACGCACACACACACACACACACATATATATATATATATATATATACACAAACATACACTTATATGTAGATGTAGATGATGAAGCAGTGTGTTAATGAGTGAACTGGAGGAGACGATGGTGGCGGTGGTGGTGGTGGTGTTGCAGGAAAATATCTTGATGTTCTGTGTGGACTCTTACGCTTGAGGGTGCTGGGTGTAGTAGTAGTAGTATTAGTAGTAGTAGTAGTAGTGGTAGTGGTAGTAGTAGTAGTGGTGGTGAGTGTGATGCTGGATGATGGCGGCGGTGCGGTGCTGTCGAAGATTATGGTGTGGCTGGGCTGGATGAGGGTGGGGGGTATGTATAGAGCATGTTTAGCGATGGTGACCGTTCAATTAACGGTGATGCTGACGACGACGACGATGATGATGCTGATGATGATGATGATGATGATGATTGTGATGGTGGTGGCGATGATGTGGTGTTTTTGCAGGGACGGTGGGGGTGGAGGGGTTTTGACGGCGGCTTCAGCGTTTATTGCGATCTGTGGGACTGAGGGTGGTGGAGGGGGATATTGTCAACGTCATAGAAGTGACGTTGGTGCTGTTGATGGTGGTGGTGGTGGTGGTGGTGATATTAGTGTTAAGGTGTGTGGAATGTGGTGGGGGGGGGGCTTGTTTGTGAATACGTGAAGGGCATGA
>NW_026347307.1:0-226 GCF_001194135.2 Octopus bimaculoides | reverse complement strand
TATATATATATATATATATATATATATATATATATATATATATATATATATATGTATATATATATATATGCATATTTATATATATATATATATACGTGTGCATGTATATATAAGCTTAAGTATTATGCTTATATGCATCTAAGACGTAAAAATGCTCCGCAGTTGAAGAATGGGGTCAGTGATCTCTAGACCTACTGCACACAAACATACACACACACACACACAC
>NW_026347306.1:0-695 GCF_001194135.2 Octopus bimaculoides | reverse complement strand
AGATATATATATATAGATATATAGATATATAGATCCAATGAACAAATGCAGTACTCCATCTAGTGAGATATAAATATCAGTTTAGTAAACAGCCGAAAGAACTACTAATAGCTACTAATAGAGTCTTCGTATTTGTGTGTGCGTGTGTACGGGTGAATGAACAAAGAAAAGAGGCGCTCAATCGATTTAGCAAGGGTAATATATAGAAGTCAAAAATGTGCTGAAATATAGATGCTTGTTGCTCCGAGAAAGGACTTGTTGTGAGGTGTCTCGTTTGACGGTAACTTACTTTCAGCTGCATTTTTACACCTGTTGCATAGACAATATATATTTTATGCATAAAAATACCTAGCCGATAAACAAACTAACAACAGACTTAACATGTGTATGTGTTCGATTTTGTTTATACACACACACATACAAACACACATACACATACAAACACACACACACACACACATGTATATTAATGTTTGCGAGAACAGTTTCACGCGCATTTTTCGTACTGTATACTTAATTTGGTTACAACTGTCATACCATGACATATCGGTGCAGTGATCAAACGTTTAGTTTGCAGAAAAATTACCAAGTGACCTGCATTTATTTTCTGAAGTGGACATCATGAAAGAGAGTATTTATATATGTTCATACATGTATCTATCTATCTATCTATCTATCTATCTATCTATCTATCT
>NW_026347305.1:0-341 GCF_001194135.2 Octopus bimaculoides | reverse complement strand
TACATATACGTATAATAATATAGAGTAAGATTAATTAATAAATTAATTGATTAATAATTAATTATTTTACCAAGTAGTCAGTACGTTAAAATAACCTTTACAGGTGAATTATACAAAATATTCTATAATTATACACATAAATATAATTACAATCACGGGTCAGCTAATTGCTTCGCCATGTACCGTAATTAGAAATAGAAGTTAATGCCATTTCAACTAGCATAAGTATCTTCGCGACAATTACACACTTTTTTTATGTACATACATACATACATGCATACATATATACTCTTTTCTCTTTTACTCTTTTACCTGTTTCAGTCATTTGACTGCGGCCATGC
>NW_026347304.1:0-407 GCF_001194135.2 Octopus bimaculoides | reverse complement strand
CAACATCCTTAAACAAACCCTATTCAGGGACCTTTTGAGCGGGATGGGCTGCTCGACCTGAAGAAACTGGGAGCCACCTGCGAGGTCATGCACTGTTTATCTTGATATGAGATCACCATGTTGCGCACATATGGTTGTGATGCATGTGCCTGGTGTACCCTTATCAGACGGGTAGTCATGATGGGTATACTGGGCTTCGTATATTTTACCCCAGGGTCACTTTGATGGCATGCACTGCTCTCTCACTCAGTAATAATAATAATAATAATAATAATTGTTGTTGTTGTTGGCACTCCGTCGCTTACGACGTCGAGGGTTCCAGTTGATTCGATCAACGGAACAGCGTGCTCGTGAAAATAACGTACAAGTGGCTGAGTACTCCACAGACACGTGTACCCTTAACGTAG
>NW_026347303.1:0-268 GCF_001194135.2 Octopus bimaculoides | reverse complement strand
GAATGCTGGCTAGGCTGGGTGGGGGAGCTTGTCTCCCCCTCGCAAACTTACTATATACTACAACTTTATCGCTCCACTACTGCTTAAATCTCTCTGGAGGTGCAAATGAGGGTTGCTAAATCAAACTCCATTCTTCACCAAGTGCCACATATTGTAAGAGGCTCCCTGTAATAACAGTGTAGCAACACGGTGGTGCATCAGCATGGCCACAGCTTTAAGCTGAAACTTTAAAAAAAAATATATATATATATTCATTTATATATATATA
>NW_026347302.1:290-736 GCF_001194135.2 Octopus bimaculoides | reverse complement strand
CACTGCCACTCCATATTTGTCGCTTACACAACTCTATTCTTCCCTTCTCTGATATCAGTCACATTCTCCATACCATTATATTTCCCTTCACAATATCGCTCTTGCACCCTTCTCATTTTATAAGTTATAAGATGAGATGGCATAAGAGATGATAACCTACCACTTCAATTTTATAAGTTATAGGATAAGGTAAATAGCCAGGAACATTTTGATACCACCTTGTATGTTTAGAATGTTGTTGTTGATACAATGCTGGTGAAAATTAATATACATATTGAATATTTCAGTTGCCCAGTAATCTGGATATGCAAAGATAAAATGTAAGCCAAGATACTTGATAACAATTAAGTCCTATTTACTAATGGATTAATAGTCACAATGGTAAAATGCATGAATACGTTTAAAATTTCACACTCACACACACACACACACACACACACACACAC
>NW_026347302.1:0-258 GCF_001194135.2 Octopus bimaculoides | reverse complement strand
TATATATATATATATATACGTATGTATGTATGTATGTATGCATACAGATACACCCACCCACACATACACACACACACACATGCACAAATACATACACACACATATGCATGTGTGTGTATATACACGCCTACCTATGTACATGCATTCATACACATATCTCCCTCCTTTTATACTCAATGGCTAGAAGAATACTGCGTGAACCAATTGACTTAGCAAGCGAGGCCTTATCTCTGTGAATGAGGTCAGCGTGCCATAAAT
>NW_026347301.1:0-465 GCF_001194135.2 Octopus bimaculoides | reverse complement strand
TATATACATATATATATATATACACATATATACATATATATATATGTATACATGTGTGTGTGTGTATGTATGTGCGTATGTATATATATTTGTATATATATATATATATAAATATATATATATACACACATATGTGTGTGTATGTATATGTATATGTATATGTATATATATATATATGCGAGTGTGTGTATATATATGTGTGTGTGTGTGTATGTGTGTGTGTGTGTGTGTATAGATATATTTATATGCATGTATATATATATATATTTATATATATATATATAATATTTATCACTGCTACCGTACTTACAGAGAGAGAAAATACTGCTTTCAAAATCTTCTGTACTTACAGAATTCTGAATTCAATATTTTCTGTGTCTGTCACAAATAATCAACAGTCCATTTTCTGAACCTTTCAGAGATTCTGACAAATGTATTCTGCTGGGTTTCTTTTCTTCCTTTTTT
>NW_026347300.1:184-323 GCF_001194135.2 Octopus bimaculoides | reverse complement strand
ATGTATGTATATATGTATGAATATGCATGTATGTATATATGTATGAATATACATGTATGTATATATGTATGAATATACATGTATGTATTTATATGTATATATATATGTATGAATATATATATATGTATATATATATGTA
>NW_026347300.1:0-110 GCF_001194135.2 Octopus bimaculoides | reverse complement strand
TGTATATATATATATGTATGAATATATATATATGTATATATATATGTATGAATATATATGTATATATGTATGAATATATATGTATGAATATATATGTATGAATATATATG
>NW_026347299.1:0-478 GCF_001194135.2 Octopus bimaculoides | reverse complement strand
TCCAGTTCCTTTTTTAAAAGTTTATTTCAGTTTTAGACGACTTTTTTTTTTCAATATAAATATTTGCTTTTTTTCGTTTTATTTTTCTTTCTTTCTGTTTCTGTCCATCTTTCATATTTTATCTTTTTTTTTCTTTCCAGGAAACGGTGAGTGAGTTTGAGAAGAAATATCCACGAATAAGGGCCTTGTTACTTCATACAGTTGAGGAAGATGACACTCACTTTGACCACAACAATACAAACTTATTCCCCGCTCGGCCACGACGTCTCTCGAACTTTTACTGTCATTACGAGAAACCAGACATTTCCTTAATCCTGCAGGTTTGGCAAGACTCGGGCGTTCAAGAATGTTACAAGAATCTCAACGACCCCGACAATGAAATATTCCTGCCCTATTCTGAAGAATAGTAAGTTCAACGAAATAACACTTCTTTCTCTCTCTCTCTCTCTATCTATCTATCTATCTATCTATCTATCTA
>NW_026347298.1:0-216 GCF_001194135.2 Octopus bimaculoides | reverse complement strand
TAGATACACACATACATTTACCTGCACATATATAGTATATCTTGCATGTACAAATAGATATATAACTGCTACTGTTGAGTTTAGAACTTCACATAGATTATCACCATTCTGTCTGCTTCAAGTATAGTGGTTTGGTTGCTACTATATTTTATAGTATTATTAGTTATGATATACTGAGCAAATGTAGCAAACATTGCAATAAACATAAATTTATAT
>NW_026347297.1:0-232 GCF_001194135.2 Octopus bimaculoides | reverse complement strand
CACACACACACATATATTTACGACAGGTTTATTTCAGTTTCCGTCTACCAAATCCACTCACAAGGCTTAGGTCCGACAGAGACTGTAATAGAAGACACTTGCCCAAAGTGAACCCGGAACTATGTGGCTGGGAAGCTAGCTTCTTACCACACAGCCACGCCTGCGCCCATGTGAATATTGTTTATCTATCTATCTATCTATCTATCTATCTATCTATCACTTTCTCTCTTTT
>NW_026347296.1:0-220 GCF_001194135.2 Octopus bimaculoides | reverse complement strand
ATTTTCTATCTAGTATTGAGGTTTTAAGTTCTTGGAGTTGCTTTTCTCGGGTTTTGGAATTTGATGCAATCGTGCAAATTCTTCTTGCTAAGTTGAACGGTATATTTATTTTAGTATGTTTTGGGTGGCAAGAGGAGAATAGAAGATATTGTTTTGAGTCTGTTGGTTTGAAGAAGACGTCGGCTTCAATCTCAGTATCTCTCTTTATTATTAAGATGTC
>NW_026347295.1:0-237 GCF_001194135.2 Octopus bimaculoides | reverse complement strand
ATATATATATATGTATGATTGTTTATATGTTTGTGTGCCTGTGTTTGTCTCCCCAACATCGCTTGACAACGAATGGTGGTGTGTTTACGTCCCCGTAACTTAGCCGTTCGGCAAAAGAGATCGATAGAATAAGTACTAGGCTTCCAAACAATAAGTCCTGGGGTGGATTCGCACGACTAAAGGCGGTACTTCAACATGGCCACAGCCAAATGACTGAATAAAGTAAAAGAGAGAGTA
>NW_026347294.1:0-497 GCF_001194135.2 Octopus bimaculoides | reverse complement strand
GATTTCTACTACCAATACCTGCAGTTAAGTTCTGCTCATTGTGGATCCTAGCATGTCTTTTAAGGCCCCCATTGGATTTGCAAGCCCTTTGGCATACACCACATTCAAACGTGTGCACAGACATATAATCAGAATAGCTGGTTGAAGTCTGTTTTCCATGGGTTCGCAGGTGAGATTTGAGGCCAGCCAAAGACAGGCATGGTCTGTCACAGACTGTGCACACAAAAAGGTCCTTGTCATTCACCTTCTCGATCTTTACATTTTTCCTTAAATATCTCTTGAGCCCTGCTTGTGTCATCCTGGTCTCTTCAAACGCTTTCACTCCACTCCACACCCTTGTTCGCCATCCAACTCGATCTGAAGCGAGGGCTTCTATATCTTCTGGAACCATTCCAAGTGACTTCATAGCAGTCCTTATGCCATCTTTAAACCTTTTTAAAGGTTTATGCCGATAGCGTTTCCCCTCTGCAAGCTCACCATAAAACAACTGTTTCGGC
>NW_026347293.1:0-440 GCF_001194135.2 Octopus bimaculoides | reverse complement strand
GTGTGTATACATGTATATATATTCTTTGTATTATATATATATATATATAAGCACCTCACACCGGTACACGCATATTTACATACGATCTCACACGCATATTTACATACGATCTCACACGCATATTTACATACGATCTCACACGCATATTTACATACGATCTCACATGCATATTTACTTCGCGAAAATAAAGACAAAGGCTACGCTACATTTGAAGGAATAATAAACATATAGACATGAAAGGAATGCTTCAGCGGATATATATATATCCACTCTTCCATACAATGGACGTTCGTATATATATATGCTACTTTTTGTATTTGGCTTACAAGTATACATATGTATGTGTGTCTAAGTTTGTGCCTGTATGTGTGTATGTATATATATATATACATATAATTATAGATAGATAGATAGATAGATAGATAGATAGATAGATAGAT
>NW_026347292.1:0-219 GCF_001194135.2 Octopus bimaculoides | reverse complement strand
ACATAAAACATTAATGAAAACTGGTGCCCCCGTTTTGAACAAGATCCTGTCATAGTAGTAGCAGTGGCAATGGCAAAGATTGCTGCACCACCAAAGTAGTTGCTGGCAGGGGTAAAGAATACGTACACCACCCGTTTTTGAAACCCTAACCCTAACCCTTAACACTGGGGTATACTCTTTTATTCTTTTACTTGTTTCAGTCATTTGACTGCGGCCATG
>NW_026347291.1:0-426 GCF_001194135.2 Octopus bimaculoides | reverse complement strand
ATATATATAGTCTTAAATTACATGCATGCTTTACATAC
The DNA here is from genome assembly GCF_001194135.2 of Octopus bimaculoides. Taxonomy (NCBI): domain Eukaryota; kingdom Metazoa; phylum Mollusca; class Cephalopoda; order Octopoda; family Octopodidae; genus Octopus; species Octopus bimaculoides. The sequence continues at coordinate 388 of NW_026347291.1, read as the reverse complement.
ACACATATATTCGTATAAGCATACCTATGCGTATATTTATTAAAATTTATATACATTTTTATATACAACCACATGTTAATACTCACGCACACACACTTATATATGCACACAATCATGTATATATATATATATATAGGTACCTTCATACAGACACCTATGTATACATGCGTATGCGAGTATGTGTGAGTACGCTGGATGTGTGTGTTTTATGATGCAATAAAGATTTCTACATCATATTCTTGATCCTCGCTATGAGCCAACAGAGATATTTTAATCTCCTCGCCAAATTCTCGATGCTGCTTGCTATTGGTTGCTTTCGCTTATTGTTCATAATTTTGTTTTAGTTTTTTTTTTCCCCCATTTTTATTTTTATTTATTTTTTTTTTTT
>NW_026347290.1:0-227 GCF_001194135.2 Octopus bimaculoides | reverse complement strand
AAGTTGGCTTTCATGGTATTTAAGTTCAGAATACAGAAAGCCAGAACAGATACAACAAAGCACTCAATCTAATGCTCTACAGCCTTTGCCAATTCGCTACCTACATACTCAGTAGGGATAAAATCCAATTACTTATGTACAACTAAGGTGGTCTAACCACATCATGTGGGGAAACAATTCTTCAATTAATTCTGACATATATTTGAATAACATAACAGTCATTTACA
>NW_026347289.1:0-233 GCF_001194135.2 Octopus bimaculoides | reverse complement strand
TATATATATAAATATATAAATACATATAATGTACATTGTTTATACATACATACGTACATATGTACATAAACACATACATACATGATGGCCGTCCACTCGTGACCGAGAAAGACCATTGCCGACCTTCAGGAACATTCTGTGCTCTAGTACTAACTTATATTTTGCATTTGTGGCTCCGTTGGCGGCTAATGAGCCCTGCTCTTGACAAGCATACACAACTGCAAACATTGCAG
>NW_026347288.1:0-421 GCF_001194135.2 Octopus bimaculoides | reverse complement strand
ACTTCTGCAAATTTAGAAATTTACAGAGGAAGTATTTTAAAATTAATATTCTTGTATAGACTAATATAAAATTTAAATAACAAACACTAACTATATGTATAGTTATGTGTATATATATATGTATATATAGTTATGTGTATATATATATATATGTATGTATACATAGACTCTCACCGCCTTCCCAGGATTGAACCCAGGACAGGAGACTCCAGACTGTCCTCCTCACCCGGCTCATCTACACCCACCGGGTCCCCCCAATAATTGCTGTCAAAAATGATCTACTTAAATCTATAATTTCGTTCAATCAATAAAAAAAATAGATTTAAATATTTAAATCTAGAAATTAAAATATTTTGGACGCTTTTTGCCGAACAGCTAAGTTATGGGAATCTCAGTTGTAGGACGCACACACCTGTATATA
>NW_026347287.1:0-352 GCF_001194135.2 Octopus bimaculoides | reverse complement strand
CTTTATTTAATATGTGACATTAATAAAAATCTGTAAATGTACAAACATCCGGATTTCTGAATACCTTAAAATTTTTTTCTATATGTATGTATATATGTACGTACACTCGTATGTGTATCTGTTCTACCTCCCTATCTGTTGTTGCTGCTCTTGATGCTACAGTAGTTACTCTTTGCCTATTTTCTTCTCTCTACTTGTTACTCTGGTAATTATTGTTGTCATTGTTCATTATTGTTGCTTCTGTTGTTCATTTTGTTATTGTTTTTCTTCTGGTTATGAACTATTTTTCTTTCTTTCTTTTTTCTTCCTATCTATTATTATTATTATTATTATTATTATTATTATTATTATT
>NW_026347286.1:0-628 GCF_001194135.2 Octopus bimaculoides | reverse complement strand
ATATATAATGATACAATGTTGAGAATTATGTTTACTATGTCTGAATGCGCAAATATTGGTCGGGCGGGCGGGCGGAGGTCTGGAGTGGGGGGTGAAGGTGGTAGAATAAATAGAAGCACCGAACTAGATTTCTTATGCTTGCAAGTTTGCAACTTCATTGAAACAAAAAGAAAAAGAAAAAAAGGTGGGTGGAGAAAATATATGAACAGAGAAGAGATTGGAAGTGGCGGTGGGTGAAATGAGAAAATAAAGAGTAAGGAAAGATGATGAAAGAAAGAGTAGGAGTGAAAGAATAAAACAAAGGTCACGAATCGCTAAAAAGGAGTAGGAGGGGATCGTTCCGTCTGTGTGTTTCGTGAAATTCGTGGTTCATTTCCAAAACACAACACTGATTCATTACACTAGCATTGTTGTTAATGATGATGATGATGTTGATGATGACGACTACGGTGGTGGTGGTGATGACGATGCTTGTGGTGGTGGTGGTGGTGGTGATATTATTGTTGTCGGTGCCTTTGTTTGTTACACAAACTACAAGGCGCTTTCGGTTTTGTAAGATCTACACACAAACGTGTATGCTTGTGTGTGTGTGTGTGTGTGTATGTATGTATGTATTATGTATATGTAT
>NW_026347285.1:0-215 GCF_001194135.2 Octopus bimaculoides | reverse complement strand
ACTTGTTTCTGTCATTTGACTCCGACCATGCTGGAGCACTGTCTTTAGTTGGAAAATTCGCCCTCAGGACTTAATCTTTGGAAGCCTAGTACTTATTCGATCGGTCTCTTTTTTCGAAGTGCTAAGTTACGGGAAGTTTAACACACCAGCATTGGTTGTCAAGCGATGGTGGAAGGACAAAAACAGATACACAAATACGTACGCACACGCACACA
>NW_026347284.1:0-231 GCF_001194135.2 Octopus bimaculoides | reverse complement strand
TTATTATTATTGCTATTATTATTATTATTATTATCATTATTATTATTATTGTTCAAATCCTGCCGAGGTCGACTTTGCCTTTCATCCTTTCGGGGTCGGTAAAATTAGTACCAGTTATGCACTGGGGTCGATGTAATCGACTTAATCCCTTCCCCCAAATTTGAGACCTTGTACTTCCAGCAGAAAGGATTATTATTATTATTATTGTTATTATTATTATTATTATTATTA
>NW_026347283.1:0-390 GCF_001194135.2 Octopus bimaculoides | reverse complement strand
TGGAGCTTTAGGTGTTTTCGCTCAATAAACACTCACAACGCCCGGTCTCACTCTCTTTGTTTCTTTCATTTTCTCTCCCCCTCCCTTTTATATAACTTTTGCGAGTAGAGGGATCATTGACTTGGAGGTTTCGGCCTACCAGCATTTATCAGATTGTCTGAAAACGGCTAATAGGGCGAAATTTCGAAGTCACTGCTACCTCTCTACTTGTAACAGTTTTGTAAAGATGTACTTTATTAAACTGTACTGAGTAATTCTTCAGTTTAATGTTAAATTGTTTCCATATATAACTTGACATAGAAAGAAGCATTAATATACATACATATATATACAGGAGTGACTGTGGTAAGTAGCTTGCTTACCAACCATATGGTTCCGGGTTCAGTCCCA
>NW_026347282.1:0-582 GCF_001194135.2 Octopus bimaculoides | reverse complement strand
AAGAAGAAGAAGAAGAAGAAGAAGAAGAAGAAGAAGAAGAAGAAATGTTTATTAATATAATATAATGAAGGTTGGATAAACTCAAGATGAAAGGCGAATTTATATCGGGTATCAATTTACGAATTTAAATTCCTCTGACACATTATTGGCTGAATGATAATAGTTCATAAGAATATTTATGACGTCGCGTGGTGTTTTAGTAACCATTTGTATTGTAATAGCATTACTTTATCTGTAACCTAGGGTCCGAAACAATATATCTCTTGTAGAACTCATGATTAGTAATCAAATATCTTGACTCTCAGATATCGTAGCTTGAGTGGTGTGAAAGTATGACCATGCCGACGCCTTGAATATCATAACAGCGATATTTACATAATCTGGGGTCGATGAAGTCAACTTGCACACACACACACACACACACACACCGCCACGCACAAAAAGTGTTGGTCTTGAGTCAAAAATTAAAACTAATTATTACATAAGCTAAGATGGTGAGCTGACGGATTCTCTAGCGCTTTGAATAGAATCTTTATCAGCATTTCGTCTGTTTCTACGTTGTGGGCCAAATTCCGCCGAGGT
>NW_026347281.1:0-663 GCF_001194135.2 Octopus bimaculoides | reverse complement strand
GGGAGAATATACGAAAAAACAACAGACGAGGACAGGTGGTGTAAATAATATATATATATGTATGTGTGTATGCATACAAAAACACGCAAATATATGTGTGCGTGTGTGTGTATATCTATGTGTGTGTATTTATCTATATTCACACGTAAAAAAAATACTGCGATATACAGACACATCGTCTGCAGTTTACTAGCTCCATTTTCTTGTTGAAAGCTTAAATAAATATATATTCTCTTATTTCTGCTGTACTTCCTTGTAAATTGTCTGCTATTCCGAAACATGTCTTGCATAATTATGATCTGAACAACCGTATACAGACATACATTCATCTATACATACACACATACATACGCATATACATACGTGCATATTTATACATACACACACACACACACACACACACACACATATATATATATATATATGTATGTATGTATATATATATATATATGTATATATATGTATATATATGTATTTATGTACATATATGTATGCATGTATATATATATATATATATATATATATATATATATATATATATATATATATATATATATATATATATATATATGCATATATGTACATAAATACATATATATATGTATATATATGTATTTATATACATATATGTATGCATGCATATATATATATATATATATATAT
>NW_026347280.1:0-546 GCF_001194135.2 Octopus bimaculoides | reverse complement strand
GATAAAGTAGTTGTATGCAGTCAACTTAATGTGACAGTCCCATGAAGGGACCGACAGGCTCTCGACATAGTATCGTGTGATGTCTGGGTCTTCCCCGAACTGAAAACCACGCTGAAAGGGAAGCGATTTGAGTCGCGAGAGCAAATTATGAGAAAAGCGACGGCGGAGTTCTATAGCTTTCCGGAAAAGGCTTTCAAGAAGTGTTACCAGCAGTGACAGAACCGCTGGGAGAAGTGTGTGAATTCCCAAGGGGTGTATTTTGAAGGTGATTAAATAAAATTTGCTAAGTGTGCAAAATAGTTCTTTTTTTTTATGCCGAAAGGTTGGATACTTTTTGAATGCACTTCGTATGTTAATTGTATGTTATATATATTTATTTTTTTACTCTTGTTTGTGGGACAATTGTATATCTGTGGATATGTGTGTATGTATAAGTGTGTGCGTGTATGTAAATCCATACGTTAGGGAATATATGTGCATATGTATATGTACGTGCGTATTATGTATGTATGTATGTATGTATGTATGTATGTATGTATGTATATA
>NW_026347279.1:0-209 GCF_001194135.2 Octopus bimaculoides | reverse complement strand
CTCTTTTTCTTTCTCTTTCCCATCTCTTTCTTCCACACACACACACACATATATGTGTGTGTGTATGTATGTGTATATGTATATACAGAGTCATGCAAAAATTACATATACAAACATACACACACACAAACACTCATATATATAAAGACAGACAGACAGCGATGGAAGATAGATAGATAGATAGATAGATAGATAGATAGATAGATAGA
>NW_026347278.1:0-419 GCF_001194135.2 Octopus bimaculoides | reverse complement strand
TATATATATATATATATATGTATATGTGTGTGTGTGTATATATGTATATACATATACATGTGCGCAAAGATAGGTGTGTGGCTTTCTACGAGAACATATGGGAATAAATCTATGTATATTTGCATATACATGTAAGTTTGCATACATGCGTACATGTATGTATGTATGTATGTATGTATGTATGTATATGCTCGCACTCTCTCCCTCACACATACGCAAACGCAGTCTTTTCCATATAACATTTATAATACTTATACATCTATATATGCATGCATATATCACAATGCGTGTGTATGTGTTTTAGACTTAGTGTATCTACGTATATATTAATATCCATGAGTGCATATGTATGATTACGAGTTGCACTCCCATCCTGTCTATTGTTTATACTGCAGGAGACAAAGTGCTGAGCTGTCACT
>NW_026347277.1:0-340 GCF_001194135.2 Octopus bimaculoides | reverse complement strand
CACACACACACACACATACAATGGACTTCTTTCAGTTTCTGTCTACAAAGTCCACTCACAATGCTTTGGTTGGCCCAAAGGTATAGTAGAAGACACCTGCCCAAGGTGTCAAGCAGCGGGATTGAACATGGAACTATGTCATTGAGAAGTAAGTGACTTATTGCACAGGCATACCTGCATTTATATACGGTACAAAATATTTTTTTAAATGAAGATGAGATAAAGAAACAAACAAAGAGCATGTATTAGACTGATGCTTAGGAAAATTGAAAGAAGTCTTTAACGTTTGAATATAACTCAATGCTAATCCCTGTATATTTATGATGATAAATGGTTTTAC
>NW_026347276.1:1869-1995 GCF_001194135.2 Octopus bimaculoides | reverse complement strand
ATAACACCACCATCTGTGAATTTGTGGCCTTCATACCAATACTGTTAAGATAAAAATGCAAGCATGAACTATTCTGGTTCCTTTGTACTCCCCACCGTTCTGACACACGCGTGCATATACACACAT
>NW_026347276.1:0-105 GCF_001194135.2 Octopus bimaculoides | reverse complement strand
ATGTAACTATGTGTGCGTGTGTATATAACTGTATGCGTGTGTACGTATGCAACTATATGTGTGCGTGTGTGTTAGCGCGAGTACGCATGTGTATTGTATGTGTGT
>NW_026347275.1:0-293 GCF_001194135.2 Octopus bimaculoides | reverse complement strand
GTGCATTCCTGAGAGATTTTCCCTCTACAGAACGTACATAATTTTCCGAAGTCTTGGATTGCGTCATCTCGTAGTGACCGATGACAAAAATGCCGTTGTCGGCATGATAACCAGGAAAGATTTAATGGACTTCAACCTGGTTGCAAAAATAGCCAAAGTCTTGAACCGAGAAATACAAACTCTGGAAATAGGAGTTCCTCTAGAAGTTATTTGACCGATTCCTAGTTACAAGGAATTAATACCTTTTTTAGTATTATTATTATTATTATTATTATTATTATTATTATTATTAT
>NW_026347274.1:0-696 GCF_001194135.2 Octopus bimaculoides | reverse complement strand
TTTTAAATTGAATTAATATTCAATTTATCACCCTATATATATATATATATTATATATGGGCAACACACACACGCACGTACGTACACCAATTGCATGCATATTTTTGTACGCATACATGTTCGTGTGTGTGTGTGTGTGTGTGTGTGTGTGTGTTGCCCGTATATCAACAAAACACTTTTTTCCTTGATAGAAAAAAAACAACAAATGTCTTAAAAACGTGCGCGTCGCTAAAAGGGGACTTAATTCCTGTTTGTAAGCAATGGTAGCTTTCTCTGACTTGAAAATTGTTAAAAGTTATGGTTGAAAATCGATTTTTACAGCTATACGCTATATATATATATATATATATATATAATTGGAAATGGACGCATCGCTTTCAATTAAATAATAATAATAATATATAATATATGTGTGTGTGTATGTGTGTACATGCATATATGGGTACAGGACATCACCAACAGTGCAAGTAACATGAAATATGTAAACAAACGAGGGGAAATCGAGTGAATTACGTGAACAACGAGAAAAAAATGAAAAACAGGAAAGTAAACACAGAGAAAGGACCCTTCATCAGTTGTCGGCTGTCTATCTACTCCTCATTTCGGGCATTCAACGACAATATGAGTCTTCAAAGCCAGTTGTTCCTATAAATTCTAAAATAAAATTTAGGATTTATGGAGGGTCAAAGTTGGAAAC
>NW_026347273.1:0-224 GCF_001194135.2 Octopus bimaculoides | reverse complement strand
GTGTGCATGTTTGAGTGTGTCTATGTGTATGGGTTTGTGTGACTATGTACATGTGTCTGTTATGTATGGATGTGTGTCTCCATATATGTCTTTGCGTGTGCGTGTGAAGTGTGTATATGGTCATGTGTTTTAGTCTTCATTTATGCAAGTGTGTGCTTGTCTGTCTGTATTACTTATGTACATATATATATATGTACATATATATATATATGTACATATATATA
>NW_026347272.1:0-759 GCF_001194135.2 Octopus bimaculoides | reverse complement strand
ATATAATCAGAATAGCTGGATGAGGTTTGTTTTCCATGGGTTCGCAGGAGTGCTGAGTAAATGATCTGGACAGACTGTAGTTAAGCTCCAGGTTCGGTGATCATGTGAATAAGGAGTCCAACGTAGGTCGTATATTAGCAGGCATATATATATAAATTAACAGAATGAGATAAAAAAATATCCAAGGCTGTGAATAGTTTTCAGAATATTTATAAAGAGGTCTTACAGCTGTTTCCGGGATAAATATATATAAATATATAAAAATATATATATATATATATAAATATATAAGAATATATATATATATAAAAATATATAAGAATATATATATATATGTATATTCTTTTACTAGTTTCAGTCATTTGACTACGGCCATACTGGAGCACCGCCTTTAGACGAGCAAATTGACTTCAGGACTTATTCTTTGTAAGCCTAGTAATTTTTCTATCGTTCTCTTTTGCTGAACCGCTAGTTTACAAGGACGTAAACAAACCAATATCGACTATCAAGTGACGTTGGAGACAAACACACACACACACACACGCACGCACGCGCGCTCACACACACACAATATATATATACATATATACGACGGGCTTCTTTCAGTTTCCTTCTACCAAATCCACTCACAAGGCTTTGGTTGGCCCGAGGTTATAGTGGAAGATACTTGCTCATGGTGCTACGCAGTGGGACTGCACCCGGAACCATCTGGTTGGTAAGCGAGCTACGTACCACACAGCGACTATATATATATATATA
>NW_026347271.1:0-505 GCF_001194135.2 Octopus bimaculoides | reverse complement strand
AGAGTGATTATGGTGATGGTGATGGAAGGGCTGAGGTGGTTGTGGTAGTGAACTTTTGTATTTGCAGTTGTGGTGGTAGTAATAAGGATTAATAAGGATTACAGGTGATGTTAGTGTATGTGGTGTTAGTGTTGATATTGATGTAGTGGATGTAGTTGAAGGGATGGTCATGATGATTATGAGGATGATGGTGTTAGTGGTCATGTTAAATGGTGGTGTGTTGGTGATGTTAGTGTTGAATGTTGTAGATGTGATGATAGGAATTATGATGGTGGTAGTGGTGCTGCTGGTACTGTTGTTGGTGTTGGTGACGATTGTGTTGAGTGCTGTGGATGTGATAATGGTGATTATGGTGGTGGTGGTGGTGGTCATCGTCGTCGTCGTCGTGCTGGTATTGTTGGTGGCATTAGTGGTGGTAGTGTTGCTGATGGTCATGTTGAGCACTATGGATATGATGGTGGTGATAATGATCATGGTAGCAGTGGTGGTGGTGGTGGTGGTGGTG
>NW_026347270.1:0-344 GCF_001194135.2 Octopus bimaculoides | reverse complement strand
AAATTGGTTGTGTAGTTCTCGAGTTTTAGGGATTCACACAGACACACACATTCTCATTTTTATATATATAGATAATCCACTACTTCTTCTCCAATGCCTTCACTAATGTTACTTTAATAAGTGACGTTTTTTTCTGTCTTCCATCTCTGACTTATCTACCAAACCAGAAATTATACAACACTAATTTGACGGTTATTAGTTAAGGGAATTATTACATGAAACATATTGGTATCCATATGTATAATTCCTAATAGAGCATTTCGTGTTTTCTTTAGGATTTTTATGTTACATTAATATTTTAAGGCATCAAACAACACAATTAAACTCTGTAACTCTCCCATATA
>NW_026347269.1:0-439 GCF_001194135.2 Octopus bimaculoides | reverse complement strand
TATATATATATATATATATATATATATATATATATATATATGCATGGATAGAAATATATACTCTCAGACACACGTATACATATAAATATAAATGTACCACATTTTTATACGCTCATATACGAATGTATATACATGCTCATTAAATCTAAACTCACACACGCATAATATACAGCATACATACATACACATACATACATACGTACATACGTACGTACATACATAGCCACTTGGCTGAAACACATAAATAAAAATAAATAAAAAATATACATACAAACATAGATACATACATACATACATACATACATACATACATACATACATACATACGTACGTACGTACATACATACATACATACATACATACAGTAGGTGGGGGAATACACCTGTTCACCAGAATATAGTTTCTCATCTTAACTATGTCTAGCTATATAGCTGGTTGG
>NW_026347268.1:0-211 GCF_001194135.2 Octopus bimaculoides | reverse complement strand
GCATGTTTATATGTGCCCATGGGTTTGTGTATAGATTTATGTGTTTATATGAGGTTGTATGTTGAATACGGTATGTATACTCATATATGGTGAGTGACTATGCATGCAGATATGTGGTCTGTATACGATTGCATGTTGAGCGGTTATATGTGCTTATGTTTTCGCCATTGTTTCAGAGTTAGAATTTCTGTTCATTCGAAGTTACATCATT
>NW_026347267.1:0-392 GCF_001194135.2 Octopus bimaculoides | reverse complement strand
ATATATATATATATATACAAACACACAGACACACACACACGCACTTATTCATGGTCACTCACTCACATGTATAGCGTATAAGACATGATATTTTAGGAAACTCCGTACTATTCCTCGAAATTATAGATATATCAGACAGCTTTTCGGGAAGACCCGCTGCCAACATACAAAATGATATTTTGTACAGCAGTATTATTTTTCGCTATGATGTAAAATATTAATGGCTTGAATGTCTTAGATGATATGTCTGTATTTGTACAGGGTAATTTAAGCATGTCAGAAATACCTAGAACAAAGTTCATGCTTGATTTGGATAGTATGGCACAGAATTGGAGTGAGATGTGCTGGATATTATATCGGTGTTTCAGTTATATTTATATATATATATATAT
>NW_026347266.1:0-650 GCF_001194135.2 Octopus bimaculoides | reverse complement strand
CAGGAATGGTGACGAAATCTCAGGAATGGTGACGAAATCTCAGGAATGGTTTTATCAACCTTGCTTAACGTAGCAGTTCGAGCTGTTTGAAAGAGCTTCTAAATTTCTCTCGCAAGAATTTCTATAATGAATAACGCGGTCTTAGATACGCTATGTCTTCTATAATAAATATGAAAGAAAAAAAGATGTAATGCTAAACCTGGTAGGTTTTTGAAAATAGCTCTGCTGGATTAGAGCATTCCGAGGAATTAAAAAAAAGCGACTGTATTAGTCTAATGCTTGCGTTTTCGTACCAGGATTATAGACACTTAAAAAAATATATATAATCTGGTCCTGCATAAGCGCGGTATATTTCTTTTTTCATTTTCATTTTCTTCTACTTCTTTCAGTGACTGTGGCCATACTGGTATACCACCTTGAAGAAGTTTTTGTCGAATGATTCGACCCGGGTAAAGAATGACTTTTGTTTTGTTTTTATGAGCCTGTTACGGGGACATAAACACTCCATCACCGGTTGTCAAGCGGTTGTGGAGGACAAAGACAGACATAAAGGCACACAAGCACATATATCTATCTATCTATCTATCTATATATCTATCTAGATATCTATCTATCTATCTATCCATCTATCTATCTATCTATCTATCTAT
>NW_026347265.1:0-428 GCF_001194135.2 Octopus bimaculoides | reverse complement strand
GGAAACAGCTGTAAGACCTTCTCTTTATAAATGTTCTGAAAACTATTCACGCCCTTGGATTTTTTTTATCTCATTCTGTTAATTTTTATACGTATATATATATATGTATATATATACATATGTATATGTACATACATACATACATACATGCATACATGCGTAGATACTTACATGCATCGATACGTATATACATACACGAATACATTCATACATACATATATACATATACATTCTCACAAGCATGCAGGCATATATACATACATATATACATATCTACATGCATACGTACATATAGTCATGCAAACATAGACACGTATACACGCATATATACATATATATACACATATATACATATGTGGTTGCATGTCCATGTATGTATGTATTCATGCATGCACGCACGCTTGTATGTGTGTGTGTATGTATGTATG
>NW_026347264.1:0-355 GCF_001194135.2 Octopus bimaculoides | reverse complement strand
GTGTGTGCTTATGTTGTAGTGTGTATCTGTCCGACTCCATTACTCATTCTCTCTCACTCCCTCTCTGTCTCCCTTTGGATGTCTTAATTAGAGTCTCTAGCATAGATACCGCCAGTCACACATTATATTTCTCTTTTTCTATCTATCTATTTGTCTATCTTGTACGCCTGAGTGTCTGTTTACTGGATTATTTAGCTCTCTATTTTTGTCTGTCTATATAGGTGTGTATAGACGTATGTGTATATGTATGCATATGTGTGTGTGTGCGTGTGTGAGTGAGTGTGTGTGTGTATTTATGTATGTATTATGTATGTATGTATGTAGATAGATAGATAAATAGATAGATAGATAGATA
>NW_026347263.1:0-263 GCF_001194135.2 Octopus bimaculoides | reverse complement strand
ATATATATATATATCTGCGTGTGTGCTTGTGTATGTGCATGTGTGTATGTGAAAGTGCGTATGGATGTATGTAAGTCTGTTGTTAGACGTTAAGGAGCAAGGAAGCAGAACTTTCTCTAAAAGTGCAACAAACATGTAGGAAATTATTATATTTTTTTTGTTCATCATTTTCTATTTCAAATCAATTTCTTTCCTCTTCTCCATTATCTCTTCATCTTTCTCTCTCACACACATATATATATATATGCGTGTGTGTGTGTGTG
>NW_026347262.1:0-424 GCF_001194135.2 Octopus bimaculoides | reverse complement strand
CGCCTTGGTGAGGCCCAATGTTCGAAGGTCTTGCCTCACCACCTCAGCCCTTGAACTTTATTAATTCTCCATTTTGTAGTTCTGTTTAAAATATTAAAATATATTTTCCTTTCTTTCTATTTCAGGAACTTTGTCTACGACTGGTCATTCAACTAACTTTGCTTTTCTTTACTTGGGATTTCAATTGTAAATACAAAGTTACTGGGTGAAGCGAAGTGCGGCCTTGCTGTGTGCATTGAATTATTAATCTTATCATTTGAATATATCAGAAATAAAATTGTTTCATTATTCTACTAATTTGATTATGTGTTGCTCATCTCATTATTATCATTCTCAACATCATTGTTTCAGACACATCCCACATTAAAAAACATTGCATGAGCAACAGAGCGTGTCTTGAGAGGAAAACTGGACATAAGAGGCA
>NW_026347261.1:0-298 GCF_001194135.2 Octopus bimaculoides | reverse complement strand
TATTGTGAAAATATTGGTTAAAGTATTATTGTTATCTGTACCACTATACTATTACTCTATTCAGACGAAATGAAAAACACCTATTTGACCCATATACCTAGGGTTTTAATTCTTCAGCATTTTGATAGTAGTAAAATGACCTGATACTACTCTGACCAGTGAAACCTTTATATTCTAATATATTTTATAGCCTTGTCCATGCATACTGCTTACACCTTCCCTCTCTTTAGAAGTAATTATCCCTTAGACTATCACCACTAGATAAGAAACAATAAAATCTGAGACAGTTAAAACTTTT
>NW_026347260.1:0-426 GCF_001194135.2 Octopus bimaculoides | reverse complement strand
GAAGAAGAAGAAGAAGAAGAAGAAGAAGAAGAAGAAGAAGAAGTGTATGGCACGTGATAAGTGTCGTTGTTATTTTTTATTCTAGGAGATGGAGTTGGCGGGGGTAACAGGATGACGAAGAAAAAAACGGGTACATAGAGTTTGTTTTAACCGGGGTGTGTTGGAAGAAGAAGAAGAAGAAGAAGACGGTGGATGAGGTAAAGAGGTGGATGAAATGAATGAAGAAATATTTTCTCCCCAAGGGTATTAGCAACGGAAGTGGAGGGAAATTACTTCAACCAGGAACCGAAACCGGATACCATACCTCGACTTGTCAGGGAGCTTGCCATCAATTTCTCCCACTGTTGTTTGTGGTTGTTGTTGTCGTTGTTGCTGTTGATGATGATGATGATGATGATGATGATGATGATGAAGATGAAGTTGATG
>NW_026347259.1:1064-1228 GCF_001194135.2 Octopus bimaculoides | reverse complement strand
CATGGGTGCCAGTCATCGAATTTAACTCGATTTCGATTTCACTTGCCTCACCAGGTCTTTACAAGTGGAGTTTAGTGTCCATATACACATACAATATGCATATTTATATATATATACATACATAAATACAATATATATATATATATATATATATATATATATAT
>NW_026347259.1:0-1054 GCF_001194135.2 Octopus bimaculoides | reverse complement strand
TATATATATATATATATATATATATATATACATACTATGTGTATATTTATATATATATATACATACAATATATATATATTGACTGGCCTTCGTAGGATTTTCGAGCGAGATCGTTGCCAGTGCCCCTGGACTGGATCTTGTGCGGGTGGCACATAAAAGACACCATTTTGATCGCGGCCGTTGCCAGTACCGCCTGACTGGCCTTCGTGCGGGTGACACGTAAAAGCACCCACTACAATCTCTGAGTGGTTGGCGTTAGGAAGGGCATCCAGCTGTAGAAACTCTGCCAGATCAGATTGGAGCCTGGTGCAGCCTTCTAGCTTACCAGTCCTCAGTCAAATCGTCCAACCCATGCTAGCATGGAAAGCGGACATTAAACGATGATGATATGTGGAAATTTGGAGTGTTTTTGCTTGTGGCGTTGTTAGCTAACTCCTCCTACATCATTTTATTGATTCTGATGAAACTTGACACGGGAGTAGAACTTGTGTCTGGAAACCTCATGACATACTTAGATTATTGAAAAAATTGATAATACGGCCCCTGGAAGGGATCTTTATATCTACCTCATATAACTTTTTTTTTAACACCCAAGGGAAATAACACATACCACCTGCACTTACTGTAGTAGTGGTTAAGAGCCTGGGCTACTAACCCCATGATTCCGAGTTCGATTCCAAGCAGTGACCTGAACACTAATAATAATATCGAAAAATACCTTAGGAATGAGAACCCAGGTTCGAAATTTTTCCCAAACACCTGAAGAATGCTGGAGGGTATATCAGCCAAAACGTTGTGTTAACAACAAACAAGATGAGAACAAATATCCGCCGAATGTAAATAATGTACAGAATTCCTCATCTCTTAAATATAGAACTTATTATTGCACTTTCTTCATGCATGTACACTTTCAATGCCCATAACTCCGATCATTCTGCATTTTTCCAGTTAAAATTTTTCAATGACAGTACATAAATTTTTGATTCCAGAACGAATTTAATAAATGTGTCCCAATACAATGAACTCATACTTTGAATGCTTAAAATTCTTAAAA
>NW_026347258.1:0-780 GCF_001194135.2 Octopus bimaculoides | reverse complement strand
AAATGCAACAATGAGAAGTGTGTCTTTGGTGCCCAAAAGCCATTATTTAATTAGTTACCCTCATCTTACTTAACTAATTAAATAATGGTTTTTTAGCACCAAAGACACACTTCTCATTGTTGTATTTCCTCCATTTTCTTATTGCCTATATATATATATTAAACTATGGTTTACCTTTAAAATTACCTGCAGCCGTATACCTTATACAAAGGACCATACTTACTGAAATAATTACCAGGAGTGCCTTTGGATATATCTATCCTTTAGAGGGTTTAAACACCTCTAACTTATACCTTATATATATATATATATATATTTATATATATGTATGTATGTATGTATGTATGTATATATTTGCATTTATATAAACATATTTTCAAAAATCATGGCACCCACTGAGCAGAAATCTTCAACATGCCAAGTTCGTTAAGCAGAATATTCTCAACTCATTCATGGAAGATGCCTATAGCTACCCCCTTTTACACAGTTGATAAAGCTGGAGCATCATCCCCTAAAGTAGCAATCATGTCAGCATGAATGTCCTGGTGGGGCTAACCCCATTTTTTGAAGATATTTGATAACACCACAGTGTCAAATTTTACCCATTTTCATGAAATGTCTCTAGTACCACTTTTCTAAGTCCTCAAATTTGTATCCAATGTGGGTTTATCTAATACTTTTTACATGCCACCAGCACTGGAGCCAGCAGGTGGGCACTGCCATCAGCCATGTTCGAATGGTGCTTTTTACATGCCACCGGCACGGGAGCCAGTCAGGGGT
>NW_026347257.1:0-486 GCF_001194135.2 Octopus bimaculoides | reverse complement strand
AGGGTAGATAATCGAAATCTAGGAGGTGGTAGAATTTGATTAATTTACCAATGGTTTTGTTCTATATTTTTTTCCCCCCTTTTTTTTACCTCAGTGGGGTGATGAATTTCCTTATTTAAATGTGTTAGCAATGGTTAAGTTTGGGTTTGTATTTTTGAATGAAAAAGGTTTCCTTATTTAATCTAATCTGTGTTGGTGTTTTAATGGCACATTGATAAAAAGGAAAGATTATAAATTGTGGTAGCATTTGTTTTGCGCATTTCTCAATATGATCACTAAAAGGTATCATTCGGTATTCTGGGTGTGCAATCTGCTGGCGGTGCAGAGTGCATCTACGTCTGAGCGATATTCCTGTGGACCCTATGTAGTTCTCGTGGCAGCCCGAGCATCTTATTACATAAATAAGATTTTCTGAGGCACAAATAAAGTTAGATTCAACTTTGAATTTGTGTCCCTCTTTGAAGAGGAATTCTGAACCTTCTAGAA
>NW_026347256.1:0-633 GCF_001194135.2 Octopus bimaculoides | reverse complement strand
CTCTCTCTCTCAGTCTCTCTCTGTTTCGCTCAATCTCTGTCTCTCTGTCTATGTCTCTCTGTATTTCTGTTTATCTGTCTCTCTCTCTCGGGAGAGAGATGGATGTACGTCGGTGCCTACGTTAATATGTATTCTCCTCTCTCTTGCTCTTCTCTGTCTCTCTCGCTCCTCTCTCTTTCACTGTGCTCTCTCTCTCCCACTTCTTTCTATCCCTCCTCCCGCTCCTCTCTCTCTCTCTCGCTCCTCTCTGTCTCGCTCTGCTCTCTCTATCGTTCCTCTCTCTCTCGGTCATCTCTCTTTCTCTCTCGTTCCTCTCTCTCTCTCTTCTCTATCCCATTCCTCACTCTCTCTCTCTGTCTCTCTCTCTCTCTCTGTCTCTCTATCTCTCTGTCTCTCTCTCTCTGTCTCTATCTCTTTCTCTGTCTCTCTCTCTCTCTATCTCAGACTCTCTCAGATACTCTCTCTAAGACTCTCTCGCTCATCTCTCACTTGCTCCACACTCTCTGTCTCCTCTCTTTCCCTTGCACCTCTATCTCGCTCCTCTTTCTCTCTCTCGCTCCTCTTTCTCTCTCTCGCTCCTATTTCTCTCTCTCGCTCCTCTCTCCCTCCTCATTCTCTCTTGCTCCTCTCCCT
>NW_026347255.1:0-393 GCF_001194135.2 Octopus bimaculoides | reverse complement strand
ATACATACATACATACATACATACATATATACATACATAAACAGATGCATACACGCCTGTATATGAATAGTCGTTTTTGCGTCTGTGTGTATCTCTATGTACCTGTAAATACGTGTACATCAGTGGATGTGTGTATGTGTAAACCTATTTCTCTGAAAATCTATGAGAGTGCGTGTATATGGCTGTATGGTAACGTAGTATCCGCCTGCTGCGCAAATAAGATTACGACGATTCTTTCTTTGGCCGACAGCTACTAATTGGTACATTTCCTCTATAGGTTTCATTGGAAACTATTCTTAGTTACATATACACTTGCATATTCATATACGTTCGTATATTCAAGGTTACACCTCACGCAAATGTATATATGCGTCCACATACATGTACAAATTT
>NW_026347254.1:0-323 GCF_001194135.2 Octopus bimaculoides | reverse complement strand
TGCTAGTGTTTAATAAATGTAAGTCAATAAACCTAGTCCTGAATCAAACAGAAGATAAAAAGTGAAAATGACGAACTTATTATATCGGTGAAAATTTATAAATTGACCTGAAGCTTTCTCTGAAGTTGTTTTTTTTTTTTCGTGAACAACAGTTACAAACATTTGTGTCATGTGTAAACTCTTCGAAAGAAACAGCACAACTAATCCAGACAAATTGCATTTCTTTGCGGGAGGGGGGTTAGCGGTTTAGCTAACTTTGAATTATTATGAAAGTTATACTGGCCAAAACACTTCATACTTAGACTTGGAAACCTATTAATACC
>NW_026347253.1:0-216 GCF_001194135.2 Octopus bimaculoides | reverse complement strand
ATCGGTATCAAAATTATATCCTCGGTTTCCAAGGATTTTAGAGTGCACTTTTGCAGTTTCAATGTTTTTAAAATGTACCTCAATGGTACCAAATTTTTTGCCTCTTGCTACATACGTAATGTCCTGCCAAATGGGCTTTAGACATTGTTCAATTGTTTCTTCGCTGACTCGCTCGATTTTCCTTCCTTTTTTGCAGTAAACTTTAAAAATAATTGT
>NW_026347252.1:0-234 GCF_001194135.2 Octopus bimaculoides | reverse complement strand
GTTTCACCGTTTTGTCCACAGATTCTGCACTTATCACTTTCTGATGTGTTTTCTATTTTGTCTTTTATGTAGTTTGTTCTTAGTGCATGCTCTTGGGCAGCACATATTAGAGCCTCTGGTTCCGGTTTTAAATCACTTTTAGTCATCTACAGCCATCGGTTTTCTCTGTCTGTCTTATCTTCAACATCTCTCTGAAATTGACCATGAATTCTTTTCTTTACCCACCTATTTGCA
>NW_026347251.1:0-208 GCF_001194135.2 Octopus bimaculoides | reverse complement strand
CATCAGCACAATATTGTCCCAAAAATACATATAAATAAACAGAATTCTCACCTCACCAAAACCGAACAATTACGTATCCGCCAGAGTAAAGGGAATGAAGTTTATCTGTATATATCTTCATCAAAGAAGCGGGAAATACTTCCAGGTTGTTTTTTTGGGTACCCATGTGGAGACAGGAATAAAAAATTAAACATTGAATGTATTCCGT
>NW_026347250.1:0-502 GCF_001194135.2 Octopus bimaculoides | reverse complement strand
TTTCCGACAGCAAACGAAGCGTAAGATTTTATGCGGCAATTCCGTATGCAGATCTCGTTAATATTAATTTCTTTTTAGCTTACTTTGAAAATATACCTTTCAAAAAATTTAATATGCCATATTAGATGAATTTAATGTTTCTATTGGAGGCCCTTAAAATGACTGGCATGCTTCATTTCACGTGCTGTATCATACCAGTTTCCCAGGCTGCTTCTGAATAAAGATATTGCATATTAAATACATAATGATTATAAGCTTTCTCTACCCTGCCATAGTCACAAATATATACCCACATATGTATAGATCTAGTTATACGTGCATACTTGTATGTAGCTATGCATACGTCTACATATACATACACACACATGTATATTCACATAATTACACACACACTTAGATATATATATATATATGTATATATATACACACATATATATATCACTGTATATCTATATATACATATATAGATGTACATATATGTGTGTGAGTGTGAGTATTTATA
>NW_026347249.1:0-237 GCF_001194135.2 Octopus bimaculoides | reverse complement strand
TTATAGTCCCAAATTTCGCAATCGTTTGTAGCATACAAATTAAGGATTTGCATTCTCTTCCCAAGATCCCAAATTCAGCCATACTTTGCTCCAGACTGGTTGGTATGTATCCTGGCGCTTCAATAATAATAGGTATGAAGCTGAAAGCGTATCTGGGGTACTGGTTTTACAAACTCCTTATCAATGTCCTGACGTCGATTTGTTTGACTAAAACACTTCAAGGCGGTGCTCCAGCAT
>NW_026347248.1:0-244 GCF_001194135.2 Octopus bimaculoides | reverse complement strand
ATATATGCAGGCATATAGATGCATATCTACACACATGTATACGCAAACATATATATGTATATATATGCATATATATCTATATATACATACATACACGGTAACATTTGCAGTGTTTGAGGGTGATTTTCGCCATTTAACTCCACACAAATGCTATTATGTTCACTTTCCATTTGTTTATGAATAGTATTGTCTGCTATGTACTGTCGAAAGTTTTACACGTACTTCCTCAACATAGATACACAAT
>NW_026347247.1:0-224 GCF_001194135.2 Octopus bimaculoides | reverse complement strand
CTGCACAGATAATTCGTTTATAGTGATCAAAAGTTCGTGTTGCATATTAGCTCACTCTCTTCATCAAATCGACGTTGCCTGAACAGTTGCATTGTGTACCACGCATCAGTTGTCGAAGTGATCGCAGAGCAATTCGAGATGATGTGCTTTGCTTAAGAATGCAAGTAACCACGTGGTCTGGGAATTGAAACCACGATCTCGCGATCGTGAATACAACACCCAAA
>NW_026347246.1:0-225 GCF_001194135.2 Octopus bimaculoides | reverse complement strand
TCTATCTATCTATCTATCTATCTATCTATCTATTTATCTATCTATCATTCAGTCAGTCTGTCTCTCTGTCTATTTATCTATCTAAGCGCATATATGGTTGTATGTGTGCACACACACACACTCTAACACATGCGCACACACAGACACACGCATACACACACGCGCGCACCTGCACACATAATACTCACACACTTGGTTAGACCAACTGACCCACACACACTCATT
>NW_026347245.1:0-682 GCF_001194135.2 Octopus bimaculoides | reverse complement strand
ATATATTTGGGCGAAAGGACACTTGTTCAAGGTACTGCACGTTGACTACGACGACGACGACGATGATGATCATGATGATGTTGATGATGATGACATTAACAAAAACAATTGCATCAACAAGAACGACAACAACAATAATAACATCTTTTCGCGAGAAATCGAAGACTGGGCAATAATGAAACACGCCAAGTGTAACACCAGTCGGTTGCCATTATTAAACGTGAACACACACTGACATCAGGCCAAAGTACAATTAGCCTAGTTTTATTGTAATATACAATTAGCAAACAATGCAGCGTAGCATTGACCAAAACGCCATCATCCTTAATACGTTTCATTGAAACACAAGTTTTATTGCAATACGTCAGTATTGGCATTGATATTAAATGGAACACCATATTAAGGTGTGTGCGTGTGTGTGCGTACGCATGCTTGCATGTATGTATGTGTGCATGTGCGTATGTGTTATAAAGCCTCACTGAGGTTAATAAGAATGTAAGCAAATTTTTTCTATAATATTGATGTTCGGAAAATAAAGAGGAAGAAAATCTCCTAACGGACCGTTTTATGGATTGTGACGGTACCTCACAGGAGAGTCACTCAGTTTCCTTCCTCAACCAATAGAATAGACCAACTGTCATATAGAGGAGGTATGGATTATGCTGACACAAAATTACATAGC
>NW_026347244.1:0-230 GCF_001194135.2 Octopus bimaculoides | reverse complement strand
ATGTATGTATGTATGTATGTATGTATGTATGTATGTATATGATATATATATACATATATGATATACATATATGATATACATAGATACATACATACGTAATACATACATACGTAATACATACATACGTACGTGCGTGCGTACGTATATACATACATACATATATACATTCATTCATTCATACATACATTCATGTTTACGTACATACATACATACATACATACATACATACA
>NW_026347243.1:0-353 GCF_001194135.2 Octopus bimaculoides | reverse complement strand
TGTAGTGATGATGGTGGAGGATATCGACTCCTTACTTGTCTTTCTAAAATTCACGATAAATGTTCAATAATAATGAAATCTGGGGATTGTAGTGGCCAGATAAGATGTTCAACTTCACTAGAATATTCCTCATGCCACTCAGTAACAACTTTAGCTGTGTGAATTGGTGCATTATCATCCCAAAAGATTGCATTTCCCTCCAGAAACATTTCTGCAACCATAAGATGAATTTGATCAGGTAAAATGCTTAAATAGTCTTGACTATTAGTTCTGCCATTGGGCTGGCAGATTTCCAAGATATAGCTCCTCCAGATCATCACAGATCCTCCTCCATGTTTAACAGTTGGAAGAAG
>NW_026347242.1:0-478 GCF_001194135.2 Octopus bimaculoides | reverse complement strand
GTGTGTGTGTGTGTGTGTGTGTGTGCGTGTATACGCGCACGCGTGTATGTGACTACGCTTGACCGCTAAGTCTACATTTTTTTTATTCTCTCTGTTTATTTTCTCTTATTTCTTTCTGTTGAAGAAACATAAACGACGTTTTCATTTTCCCGCGCGTCAAACTAATACACCTGCTTATTTTTCATACACCTGTCTTCGTTTTTTGTTTTCAATAAATTTCGACTATATAAATATATCTTCTCTTTAAGTCATTTAACACCTGCCATGCTGGAGTTAAATACCTTTAGTCGAACAAATCGACCCCAGGACTTATTCTTCGTTAGCCTAGTACTTATTCTATCGGTCTGTATTACCGAACCGCTAGGTTACGAGAACTTAACGCATCAACATCGATTATCAAGCGATGGTGAGGGGACAAACACAGACAAACACACACACACGCACACATGCATACATACATACATACATACATACATAC
>NW_026347241.1:0-200 GCF_001194135.2 Octopus bimaculoides | reverse complement strand
ATATATATATATATGTATGTATATATATATATGTATATGTATTATGTATGTATGTATGTATGTATGTGAATTTCTGTCTACAGCTATATGTATAATTATTTTGCTAGCAGGGTATTTGAATGAGCAGTTAGTATGTTCGTGTCTTATTATGTATATATGCATACATGCTAGTGCTAATATCTGTGTGTGTGTGTGTGTGT
>NW_026347240.1:0-254 GCF_001194135.2 Octopus bimaculoides | reverse complement strand
GCATGTATGTATGTGTGTGTATGTTTGTATGTATGTGTATGTTTGTATGTATGTATGCATGTACGTATGTACGTATGTATGTATTATGTGTGTGTGTATGTACGTATGTGTGCGTATGTATGTATGTACGTACGTACGTAGTATGCATGTATGTATGTATGTATGTATGTATGTACGCAGTATGTATGTGTGTGTATGCATGTATGTATGTCTGTTTATATGTACCTATGTATGTACGCATGTATATATGTATG
>NW_026347239.1:1267-1890 GCF_001194135.2 Octopus bimaculoides | reverse complement strand
AGCATGGCCGCAGTCAAATGACTGAAACAAATAAATGAATAAAATAATATATATATAAAGAATAAAGAATATATATGTATGCATGCATGTATGTATGTATGTATGTATGTATGTATGTATGTATGTATGCATGTATGTATAGATATATGTATTATGTATGTATGTATGTATGTATGTATGCATGTATGTATGTGTGTATGAACGAATATGTATACAAATGTATGCATGATTTGAATAATTTTCCATTCTATTTTTCTGAGAGGAATGTTTAAAATCCTACACCCATTCACACACACGCACACACATACATACATACATACATACAGAGGGTGCGAGAGAAAGAGAGTAGAAATGCGAATGCTTGTATGTATACATACATACGTAAGTATATATGTGCTTGTGTGTGTGTATGTGTGTGTGTGTGTGTGGTGTAGACAGACAGACACAGATAGATAGATAGACAGACAGACAGACTGATAGACATAGATAGATAGATAGATAGATAGATTGATATACAGATGGTTAGACAGATTGACAGATAGATAGGTAGAGAGATATGCATAAATCTATAAATATGTACGTGTGCGTGTATGTATGTACATATATATATATATATATATATA
>NW_026347239.1:0-599 GCF_001194135.2 Octopus bimaculoides | reverse complement strand
GCTGGAGTGAAATGGAAATACACAGATTCATAAACTCACACACACATACATGCATACACATAAAAATAGAAACGATCAAATCGAGCGGCAGAAGTACGCAATTTTATATGCATGTATATTATGTGTGTATTTATGTACGTGCATATACATAGGTATGTATAGGTGTGTGTATATATATATATATATATATATATATATACATGCACTTTTGCAGTTTCTCCACCCTACCTCTCTCTCTCTCTCTTCTTCTACCTCCGTCTCTTTTCCTCCTCCTCTCTCTCTCTATCTCTCCCTGTTTGTCTCTTTAGGCCTATATACATAAAAAAGCCGAGTCGGCGTTTACGTAAATGTCTTCCACTTAAATCTTGAAGTAGGACCAATTCCATAGAGCATTTCATCCACTTAAATTCTAAGTGGCGTTGCGTCCAAAATTCTCTCGACACTTCTTGTGACTTGATATATATATTCTCTGCCTTGTGTGAGGAAAGAATCTGTAATAGAGACTATATATATATATACACCGGACTGAGGGTACTACTAGATACATATACACACACATATGTATGTATATACATATATATATATATATATATATATAT
>NW_026347238.1:286-498 GCF_001194135.2 Octopus bimaculoides | reverse complement strand
TTGAGTCAAGGTTTAGCTATTTCCTCATTGTCCTTGGTATGTATGTATGTGGGTGTGTACATGTCTGTGTGTTTGTGTGTATGTGGCTGTGTTTGTGTGTATATGTGGGTATGTGTGTGTGTGTGTGTATGTGGGTATGTGTGTATATGTAGGGGGTGCATATGTTTGTATATGTGGCTGTGTTTGTGTGTATATGTGGGTATGGGTATATG
>NW_026347238.1:0-228 GCF_001194135.2 Octopus bimaculoides | reverse complement strand
TGTATATGTGGTGGGGTGTATATGTTTGTATATGTGGCTGTGTTTGTGTGTATGTGTAGGCGTGTGTATGTGTGTATATGCAGGTATGTGTACATGTGTTTGTATATTGGGGTATGTGTATATGTGTTTGTATAGGGGGGTATGTGTGTATAAGTGTGTGGGTATATATCGGTGTATATGTATGGTTGTATGTTGTTTTTTTTTGTGTGTGTATGTTTGTGTGCGTGT
>NW_026347237.1:0-330 GCF_001194135.2 Octopus bimaculoides | reverse complement strand
ACAAAGTCTGGGTACCTGGGGATTAACACATACTTTAAGAAATTATTATTCTTTATATCTAATTGTTTATGTTATGATTTTATTTACTCCATGTACCCAGACTTTGTGGACACTCATTACATATGCACACATACATATGCATGCATACACACAGAGAGAAGTGCATGTATACAAACATGCATGCACACACATGTAGATTAATCTTGTACAAACACATGTACATTCCCGCATGCCCAAACACAAACTTAAACAACTAATGTATTATTCATATTCTCTTTCTTTTACTTCTTTCAGTCATTTGGTTGTGGCCATGCTGGAGCACTGCTTTTA
>NW_026347236.1:0-844 GCF_001194135.2 Octopus bimaculoides | reverse complement strand
TATATATATATACACATACATACACACTCTCACACAAATATACATACATACAAACATACATACATATATATACATATATATACATATATATATACATATATATATATATAATGTATATCTTTCTACACAAATACGCATGTGCGTGTGCTTGTATCTGTGTAGATATATTATATATATACTATACATACATGCTTAGACACACACATACGCACTTATCTATCTATCTATCTATCTATCTATCTATCTATCTATCTATCTATCTATATATATATATATGTACATATACACATACATATATACATACATACATACAAACATACACAAATACACACCTATGTATAAATATAGAAGCACGCACCATATACATGCACGTTGCATACACACACACACACACACACACACACACACACACACACACACATATGGATGTGTGTGCGTGTGTCTGTATATCTACATTGCCTTCCATTCCAAGTTGCCAGGAAGGCTAATGATTTTTCTTTTCATTACGAGTAGAAATCGAAATGATTAAACGCTGTTTTTGTTCGCTACATTATGTGTGCTAGTTTCCAGATATCAATATAATACATACATACATACATACATACATACACACTCATGTATGTATGCATGTGTGTGAGCACCCGCGTGTGCGCATGTGTTTGTGCATGTGTGTGCGTACACATATGCGTATATATATGTATATAGACACACACACATATATGTATACACACACATACATACATCTGTACACTCCTGCCCAACTTTTGAGTAACTCTGAAAAGTGAGAGAAATAGAGGCAGATCTATCTATCTATCTATCTATCTATCTATCTATCTATCTATCT
>NW_026347235.1:0-384 GCF_001194135.2 Octopus bimaculoides | reverse complement strand
GGGGGGATATGCATATTTGGTTGTAGGATTCTGTAAATGTGTGGATATATCTCACCATATATTTATGTATTGTATATATGTTTGCTTTGATATGTATGGGCATACTCTCCCAATTTCTCTTTCTTCCTACTACATATCAGTACATACATACACATATATATTTATATATATATATATATAGATAGATAGATAAATAGATAGATACACACACACATACTGAGTGTGTGTATATCTGTGTCAAAATTGAGGAAAAGTAATACAGAGATTGGTAGAAATATAGATTGACAGCCATGGTTTTCATATGTCATGATAAACATTTTATTTCTTCTTCTAATATCTTTAGGAAAACATGAATCTTATTAACTCACTTTTCTCCCCTACAAA
>NW_026347234.1:29107-29690 GCF_001194135.2 Octopus bimaculoides | reverse complement strand
GTGTGTGTGTGTGTGTGTGTGTATGTAGTGTATATATATATATTTATGTATGTGTATTTGTGTATACATGCGTACACACAGGCACACACAGACACACACACATAGTTATACATGTATACATATGTACACTTACCTCTATCCCTATTCATAGCAACATATCCACACCCGCCAAATCCGAAACATCATTTCCCGCTCGCTCGTAAGAGCGACTCCAATTTAATTCTCTTTAAATGTGTTTAATTAAAGTTTTTTTTTAATTACTTGATTGAATGGATTGTCAGTTATAGAGCTACGTATATAATTAATTAAATTGTTGAACGGTGGCGAGGGTCACTGTCCTACTTCATACATATGGACTCAGATGGCTTCAATCTTCAATTTTTAATCTCTTATGCTTAACCTTTCGTATTTTATTGTTTCAGGCTTTGGAGTGCGGTCATGGTGGGGCAGCTGCTTGGATAGAATTTTAGTCGAATGAATCGATCGCAGTACGTATTTTAAAAAATCTTTTTAAAGCCTGGTATTTTTTTTTATCATTGTCTTTTATTACAAACCGTTCCAAACGGTGCTTACATTTTACCCG
>NW_026347234.1:27865-28386 GCF_001194135.2 Octopus bimaculoides | reverse complement strand
TATATATATATATATATATGTATGTATGTATGTATGCATGTATGTATGTATATGTTGGTGTGTTTACGTCCCCGTAACTTAGTGGCTCGGTAAAATAGACCGATAGAATAAGCACCAGGCTTACAAAGAATAACTTCAGGGGTCGATTTGCTCGACAAAAGGTGGTGCTCCAGCATGGCCGCAGTCAAATGACTGAAACAAGTAAAAGATTGCTCAATATCTTTCGGGTATGCACATTAAGGGTTCGAATCTCATCAAGCGTCCAATCAAGCGGCCCAAATATTGGTAGGAGTACTGGTTCTGCAAATGCATTGTGGGCCACTGTTTTGTTGAATGCGGAAAGTCCCAAAGTCCATAATTCCGTTATTCGGCTGTAATATTCTTTAGTGACAGATTCCATGGTAAAGGTTTCTTTTCACCTATGTATATATTTGTGTATATGTGTATATAGAATCATGTACATACACACAGAGACATACTCGCATATGTATATATATATATATATATATATATATATATAT
>NW_026347234.1:27400-27721 GCF_001194135.2 Octopus bimaculoides | reverse complement strand
CATACATACATACATACATACATACATACATACATACGTATATACATATGGTCTGATACGCATTTCTCTCTCTACACAAACACACACATGTATGTATATTTACATAGAAACATACATGCATACATACATTTATATACATATATATGCGTATATACATATATATATATATATATATACACTGTGTGTACATATATATATAAGTGTATATAAATACTGGAAGACATGTATATCTGTACAAAAGCACTGACGCAACAGATACACACTCCATGTACGCTCACCGTTAAAACTATACGTATATATATATATATATATATATATATA
>NW_026347234.1:22605-24445 GCF_001194135.2 Octopus bimaculoides | reverse complement strand
ACATATATATATATGTGTATGTATTATGTTGTAATTCTGTGTATTTACTTATATCGATTTTCTTTATAATTCGTATAGATTTTATTAATATTCTTAATTAAATCAAAATTTTTATTGATATTTCCAATACAAATAAAATTAATAATAATAACAATAATAATAATAATAATAATTATCATAATAGCATAATCATTATTAATAATATTAATAACAACAACAGCAGCATTCACATTAATAGCAATGAAGATCATGTCGCTGGTGATGATGATGATGATGATGATGATGATGATGATGATGATGATGGTGATAGTGATGATGATGATGATGGTGATGGTGATTTTTAAAGTATATTTGCCTCCAGATTGCATCTCTTCGTACAATCAACGCACCGAATGTTGTCACAGACAATGCATGACAGGCAAAACGTTTTCATAGTATTTACAAAACGTGGCAAATAACAATTCTTCCTAGTTTGCGGACACGCAGGGGCACACGTGAATTCGATTACATCGAACCCCCCCTCAGTACTTCACTGGTACTTATTTTATCGACCCTGAAACATTGAAAGACAAAATCGACCTCCGTGGAATATGAACTTAGAACGTAAAGTCGTAAAGGGTAAAAATCATTAATGATTTTACCAGTTTGTCAGCGCGGAAATCAAAACCTCAATGTTAAATTTTACAAAATATTTTATAATTATATACATAATTATAACAAAGGGTTAGCTATATGCCTCCCCATGCACTGTAGAAATAGACGCCAAAAGATACTATTACCACCTTAAAATCTCCGAGAATAACCCACCACATTTTAGTGTGGTTATATAAATGTAACATATATAAGGCGCAGGAGTGGCTGTGTGGTAAGTAGCTTGCTTACCAGCCACATGGTTCCGGGTTCATTCCCACTGCGTGGCACCTTGGGCAAGTGTCTTCCACTATAGCCACAGGCCGACCAAGCCTTGTGAGTGGATGTGACAGACGGAAACTGAAAGAAGCCTGTCGTATATATATGTATGTGTGTGTATGTATGTGTGAGTGTTTGTGTGTCTCTGTTTGTTTCCCCGACATCGCTTGACAACCGATGCTGGTGTGTTTACGTCCCCGTAACTTAGCGGTTCGGCAAAAGAGACCGATAGAATAAGTACTAGGCTTACAAAGAATAAATCCTGGGGGTCGATTTGCTCGACTAAAAGCGGCGCTCCAGCATGGCCGCAGTCAATTGACTGAAACAAGTAAAAGAGAGAATTATAACAAGGGATTAGCTAGACGCCTCACCATGCACTGTAGAAATAGACGCCAAAAGATACTATTACCACCTTAAAATCTCCGAGAATAACCCATCGCATTTTAGGCTACCAAAAGAAAGAAAATGAACCAAAACTCTCGGTTAACCGCGTAGAAGATCCTGTTTCAAGCTTAAAGTAAAAAACATATTACTTATTGCTATCATCAGCAACGGTATTCTATAGCATAAATTTGCGAGTATCTCAAAATATGCATGCGAGCTGCGACGTCGCATTATTTATATCCATCCACACTCGTACAAATATACTGCTAAGTAGATTTCATATATACATGTGAAAATTATAAAGTGACGATTTAGTGTGGTTATACAAATGTAACATATATAAGGCGCAGGAGTGGCTGTGTGGTAAGTAGCTTGCTTACCAACCACATGGTTCCGGGTTCAGTCCCACTGCGACCAAAGCCTTGTGAGTGGATTTGGTAGACGGAAACTGGAAGAAACCCGTCGTATATATGTATATGTATATATATATATATATATATATATATATATGTGTGTGTGTGTGTGTGTGTCTGTATGTATGTGTTTG
>NW_026347234.1:20922-22131 GCF_001194135.2 Octopus bimaculoides | reverse complement strand
ATATGTATATATATATATATATATACATATACATACACATATATACATATATATATACACACATACATATATATATATATATATATATATATGCACACACATCACCGTATTAACAATCGGAGTTCGTAAGCTAGCGGTTCGGCAAAAGAGACTGATTGAATAAGTACCAGAGACTGATTGAATAAGTACCAGATTTGATAAATAGTCAGTGTACTGAGATCGATTCATTGAACAAAAACAAAGAAAAAACTTCTTGAAAGGCGGTGCCCCAGAATGGGCGCGGTGAAATCATTGAGAGAAGTAAAAGTTAAACTATAAATTATGTCCATGAATAAATGTCCGTTTCCACTCCATAACAAAGGATTCTTACTAATAGAATATCAGCTTGAAAGGAATGTCGACGCCCGAGAGAATACATCGGGAAACGTTTTGTGAATACCAGAGTTATCAGGTGGAGTTTATTCACGTTTGTTCTGGGGTTGTAGTCTTTGAATCGATGTCTATTCCTCGACATAACAAAGAGTTACAAGTCCGTAATAGCTGCTAGAGACCAATGTCGACACCTCAAAGAATATATGAGAAACTGGTTTGTGAAGTTGTATGTAGCCAAAACTGAATTTATTGGTTAATATAAGATATTCACACAACGTAGAATTCTCTGGAGATGGTTATTATTCTATGTGTATATACAATACACTAAGAACTTTCTGTCTGTTCTCTCGACTCTTGCCTTCTTAATGTTCTAACAAGACAAGGAAACAAAAGCAGATTCTATAATTTTCCTCCTGGCTGTAATTATTTGCATCTTAAATGAAATGTCTGACTTAGTTAAATGTTTAGTTAATACGAAGCACGTTATATTATACTGATGATTTCTGAAAAGAATGAAAGAACACGTTAAATGAATAGCAGAGAGTTGAAATCTTAAGAACTGCGTAATAAGTACAGAAAATATTAATAAATGTAATATTCTTTTATTCTTTTGCTCGTTTCAGTCATTTGACTGCGGCCATGCTGGAGCACCGCCTTTCGTCGAACAAATCGACCTCAGAACTTTTTCTTTGTAAGCTTAGTACTTATACTATCGGTCACATTTGATGAACCGCAAAGTTACGGGGGCGTAAACACACCAACATCGGTTGTCAAGCGATGGTGGCAGAGGAACAGAGACAGACACATAAATATACATTGAATATATATATATATATA
>NW_026347234.1:18807-20345 GCF_001194135.2 Octopus bimaculoides | reverse complement strand
AATGACCGAAAAGTTACGATCGGGAATCCAAGAAGCCGAAACGGGTTCCGCCACCGAACGATCTCTGATGTAACATGTAACGTTATTTGATAAAGTGTTATTTCTTTACTACCTACAAGGGGCTACACACAGAGGGGACAAACAGGGACAGACAAACGGATTAAGTCGATTATATCGACCCCAGTACGTAACTGATACTTATTTAATCGACCCAGAAAGGATGAAAGGCAAAGTCGACCTCGGCAGAATTTGAACTCAGAACGTAGCGGCAAACGAAATACCGCTAAGCTTTATTTGATAAATTGTGTAGCTCGAACATCGGGAAGTCTTTCACGAACGAACTGCAACTTGTCCGCATTTACAGGTCAGAGTTCCGATACTACGAACATGTGATAAGAGTGTTACAGAAAAAGATCGAGCTGCATGAAGCGAGAGACGGCCCAGATGTGAGCCAAGAAAGAGATGGCTGGATAATACCCATAATCCCAGGGATTCTGTCTAATATCCATAGTCCCAAGGAGTCTGTCTGTTCAAGTCGAGCCGCTCCTTCTCTGTATTGTGAGGAGATAGGATCCAGTATTAGAGACATGGGATTAAAATTCTACAGGAAAGAATCGCAAACGGATTCTTGTAGTCGAGTCAAGTGGCAGGAGGCCCAGGGGTAGACCAAGAAGAAGATGGTTGGACAATATTTATAGTCTTAGTTGGGCACGCTTGGAAGTCCCGGAGAAAATGTAATGATGGTTGCTACTGACAGGACACTATGCGGGTGGTGCCTGAGGACATTTCACGCACAACTCTTCCAGGAATTGCTGGAGGATAAAATAGAGAATTATATATATTCATGGATGAGCGAATGGATGAATGGAT
Organism: Octopus bimaculoides; assembly: GCF_001194135.2. Taxonomy (NCBI): domain Eukaryota; kingdom Metazoa; phylum Mollusca; class Cephalopoda; order Octopoda; family Octopodidae; genus Octopus; species Octopus bimaculoides. The sequence goes on along the minus strand of NW_026347234.1, from coordinate 19,475 downwards.
GGGAGGCTGAATTCGTGCACGGGTGGGTGAGTGCATGCATGCGTACTATCCGCATTGTGGAGTCACAGCTCCAGTACAATGGACCTGTGATTAGAATATTCCTGGGAAGAATTTCAAGGCTTAGTGGGTTGACCAAGAATGAGATGTTTGGATGATATCCATAATCTTGGGGAGTCTGTTAAGGACGAATCGCAAATTTTTTGTGCTGAAAGACCACAACTCTGGTTCTACAGACATATCATTAGGTATCATCAGAATGTCGCAGGAAAGAATCGCAAAGCAGATTCTTCAAGCCGAGGCAACGGGCGGGAGATCCAGAGGTACTCCAAGAATAAGATGGCTGGATATTATCCACGGTCTCAGGATGTTATCCATGGTCTCAGGATATCATCCATGGTCTCAGGATATCATACATACATACATACGTACATACGTACATACATACATACATACATACATACATACGTACGTACGTACGTACATACATACACACATATGTACATGCATACATACATACATACATACATACATATATATACACACACACATACACACACTCTCGCGTGCGCTCACACACACACACACACATATATCTGCGTGTATGTGATTGTACGTGTGTGAGTATATATATGAGTGTGTGTGTGTTTGTGTGTGGGTGTGTCTTTTGT
>NW_026347234.1:14242-18521 GCF_001194135.2 Octopus bimaculoides | reverse complement strand
ATGTCTGCATTTGTGTGTGTATGCATGTATGTATGTGTATATATGTGTGTGATCACATTCCTTTGTTACTATGTGTATGTATATACGTATATATGTATGTACGTATGTATATATGTATGTATGTGTGTATGTATATGCGTATGCATGTATTTATGTATGTATGCATGTATGTATGTATGTATGTATGTATCTATGTATGTATGCATGTATGTATATTTGTATGCTTGTATGTATGTATTTGTTCAGTTTATTTCGAGATTTCTTGCCAATAGAGAAAGAACCGGTTTCGAACCTAGATCCAAGGCTCCTTCATTGGAATTTCAACATCAACAACAAGGTATTTTTGTATGTATGTATGTATGTATGTGGTCCGTTTTACATTGATGCCGAGTGGAGGAATCCTATACCAATTGTCAGGATCTCCAAGCCCTATCAACTGGGTAACTGCAGCACATCCATTGTTGCGTAATTAACTGATGAAAGCTCACAGAGTGACAATCGCGCCTTCCATTGTTACGGGCTGCCTTTTGGCAAGGAACATCACACGTTCAACCACCCTCTCAGGAATACAGCGAAGTTATGGGAGTGCAGCACGGCGAAGAGCGAACAGGTAGTGGGAGAGCTCAACTGAGCCAGTGCTGCATCTTATATTCATCCTGAGCCGAGGAATCCTAGAATATCAGCGGTCAAGATCACCATGTTCAGCATACCCATATCCATAAGGGTGACGTTCATAGTAGCACCGGTTCAGACACCCTGCCAGGGATACGAAGAAGTCATGGAACTGAAGCGTGACGGTGAGTGGAGAGATAACTGAAAATCTCAGCTGAGTCAATGGTGCTTTTTACATTGATGCTGAGTGGTGGAATCTTAGATCAACGGTCAGTATCACCAAGCTCTATGAAACGGGTAACTGCAATGCATCCGGAGGGTTAGCGTCCATCGTTGTGTAATCAGGAAATGAAAGCTCACTGAGTGACCACATTGTGCCCTACATAGATACAGAATACTCTGTAGCAAGGCTAGTACCCACTCAGCCACCCTGCCAGGGATACGGTGAGCTGATTGAACTGCAGTGTGGCGGAGTGTGAAGAGGTATCGGAAGAGCTCAGCTGGTGTTTCTTAGATCAGGCTCACCAACCTCTACGAAGACAGTAGCTACAAAATGTCCATAGAATCGATGTTCATGATGATGTAACCAGCGAGTGAAAGCGCACAGAGTGCTGGCCGTGGCCTGCATGGTTACGGCTGCCTTTTGGCAAGCCATAGCATCCGTTATCCAGCAATGTCATGAGACTGCAGCACGGCGGAGTGTGAAGAGGTATCGGAAGAGCTCAACAGAGCCAACAGTGCTTCTTACATTGATGCTGAGCAGAGAAAACCTAGAAGATCAACAGTAAAGATCACCAAGCTCTATTAAGAGAGTAACTGCAACGCATCCAGAGGAGTGGTGTCCATGGTTGTGCAATGAAAATGTTCACTTAATGAAAAGATTCCTATGACTCGATCTCCCAATTGAAATTCATAAAAATGGAATTGGATATCGATAGTAAGTCATGGGAATACGTGAAAGCAACGCAACCAAAGACGAAAAGAAGGTATGTGTAGATATGTACGTATGCATACGTACGACATTGCTACACAGTTTGTGCTGCAGACGACTTGCCTCGTTCTGAAGAAGAAATGACATTCATTTTGATTATATAGGAGCACTGCGTCGGTTACGACGACGAGTGTCCCAGTTGATCCGATCAACGGAACAGCTTTCTCTTGAAATTAACGTGCAAGTGGCTGACCACTCCACAGACACGTGTCTCCCTTAATGTAGTTCTCAGAGAACTTAGAAATACAGGTACAACTCATGATTTTGCCGGCTGAGTGGACTGGAGCAACGTGAAATAAAGTGTCTTGCTCAAGGACACAACGTGTCACCGGGAATCGAACTCACGACCTTACGTTCGTGAGCCGGATGCCCCTAACCACTAAGCCACGCGCCTTCACTTTTGATTATTTAAACACTTAATATGAAGTTATGAGGTTTTATCAGCCAGGGACATAACTCTTTTTATGGAATAATTTGCAGAGTTTATCTCCCTTGGATTATTAATAATTTCGTTTGCACGGATATTCTTGATGCACTACGTAGAGTTCGTTTGGGGGTTTTGTTTTGCACATACATACATACATACATACATACATACATAACTATATGTATATATATATGTGTATAAACTATATATATAAGTGCAGGAGTGACTGTGTGGTAAGAAGCTAGCTTCCCAGCCACATGGTTCCGAGTTCAATCTCACTGTGTGGCACCTCGGGCAAGTGCCTTCTACTACAACCTCGTGCTAACGTTTCTTGCCAACTTGCCGCTATGTCAGGTTGAATAATGTTACAAAAAACTGATGCAAAACAGAGAAATTCAGATATATTTCAATGATAGTCTCATGCTGTACATCAACAATGGTGGGTTTGAACACCGCCTTTCTGAATTACTTCAGAGACACACGATTTCATGCGTGTCAACGTCTGCATGGAGGCGCAATGGCCCAGTGGTTAGGCCAGCGGATTCGCGGTCATAGGATCGCGGTTTCGATTCCCAGACCGGGCGTTGTGAATGTTTATTGAGCGAAAACACCTAAAAGCCCCACGAGGCTCCGGCAGGGGATGGTGGTGAACCCTGCTGTACTCTTCCACCACAACTTTCTCTCACTCTTACTTCCTGTTTCTGTTGTGCCTGTATTTTCAAAGGGTCAGCCTTGTCACACTGTGTCACGCTGAATATCCCCGAGAACTACGTTAAGGGTTCACGTGTCTGTGGAGTGCTCAGCCACTTGCACGTTAATTTCACGAGCAGGCTGTTCCGTTGATCGGATCAACTGGAACCCTCGACGTCGTAAGCGACGGAGTGCCAACAACAACAGTGAACGTCTGCAGCAGATCAAATGGAAGCTTTCTCCCGGCCTTTTTCATTGCGGTTTCAAGTTGATCAACAGATGAATGCTGCTTGCCTTCGCTGTACACAATATTCGTGAGATATCCCCAGGCATTTTCTATAGGATTACGGTCGGGACTTCTTGGTGGTCATGGCATGACTTCAATCCCAGTTGCATGGACGAAATCCGAAATTGCTTTCGCTTGAATAGGAGCATTTTCCCTTTGAAATATAAAGGTCAATATAATAGGCGCAGGAGTGGCTGTGTGGTAAGTAGCTTGTTTCCTAACCACATGGTTCCGGGTTCAGTCCCACTTGGGCAAGTGTCTTCTACTATAGCCTCGGGCCTACCAAAGCCTTGTGAGTGGATTTGGTAGACGGAAACTGAAAGAAGCCCGTCGTATATAAGCATATATATATATATATGTATGTGTCTATGTTTGTCCCCCCACCATCGCTTGACAACCGATACTGGTGTGTTTACGTCCCCATTAACTTAGCGGTTCGGCAAAAAGAGACCGATAGAACAAGAGCTAGGCTTACAAAGAATAAGTCCTGGGGTTGACTTTCTCGTCTAAAGGCGATGCTCCAGCATGGACGCAGTCAAATGACTGAAACAAGTAAAAGAGTAAAAGAGAGTCGCGCCATGGAAGCTTCTTCCTTGTTCGCCAAGATGAGCTCCGTCCAACATATCGATGTATATTGAAGCATGGAAACGGTAATTTATGATGACAAGTGGCAGTTTCCCATTGGCCGGTATTTGTCCTCGCACGATAAGACTTCCTCTGCTGTTCTGTCATTTGCAATAAGTAGAATTCTGTATACATTTAATCTGTCCAGTGATACTTATAACCCTCGGTCCCGTCCAAATTCCATTTTTTCTCATGAGAGAACGGAACCCTGGTCCATTCACTATCCCGGGTCTGACGTTGCTGAGCAAACTCCAATCTAACAGCTTTGTAGGAAGGGGACAATAACGAATCCCCCTACCTACTTCTTCAGGTGGAAACCATGGCTCAAAATCACTCTTCTTACGGTGGATGTCGAGGCTTCTTCTCCAGCTGAACCCTTGATTTAGGGAAACAGAAGAGCAGCGTAACTTCTTCACAGCTCTGACAATGGCCCTTTCATCCCTTTCTGATGTAGCCTTAGGATTTCCACCAACATGAACCCTATTGAAGTCATCAGGACCTGATGCTGGTTCATTCGTTTATTAAGGAGTCGGAGGGTCAGAAATGGCGGGGTTTTTGATGGTCTTGCTGTTGATGGCGGTGGAGAGGACAATGGTTGATGGAGCGAGGCAGTGGGAGTGCGAGGGTATGCCATATATGGATATATATA
>NW_026347234.1:12080-12593 GCF_001194135.2 Octopus bimaculoides | reverse complement strand
AGAGAGAGAGAGAGAGAGAGAGACAGATAGATAGATAGATAGAGAGAGAGAGAGAGAGAGGTAGATAGACAAATAGATAGATATATAGAGAGAGAGAGGTAGATAGACAGATATATAGATAGAGAGAGAGAGAGAGAGAGAGAGAGAGGTAGATCGATAGAGAGAGGAAGAGAGAGAGGCAGAGAGACAGAGACAGACAGAAAGACAGACAGGCAGACAGAGACAGACATGCAGACAGACAGACATGCATGCATATATATATGTATATGTAGTCTTTTACCTTTTCATTCTTTTGCACGTTTCGGTGATTTGACTGCGGCCATGCTGGAGCACCGCCTTCAAGTGCTTCAGTCGAAGAAACCGACCCCAAGACTTACTCTTTGTAACCCTACTACTATTCTATCGATCAATATTGCCGAAGCTCTAAGTCACGGTGACGTAAACACACCAGTATGTGTTATGTGTGTGTGTGTGTGTGTGTGTGTGTGTGTGTGTGTGTGTGTGTGTGTGTGT
>NW_026347234.1:7183-8045 GCF_001194135.2 Octopus bimaculoides | reverse complement strand
TATATTTGTATATATATGTTGTTGTACTTGGGGATGGTCATATTGCCAGTTTAGCCAATAAAAACACACGCACTGTATATTTGGTGTTAATTTGCTTCAGCTTTATATTACATTAATCTTAATCGTATTTCGGCCAGAGTTCTTTCGTCACACTTCTGTGACCTCATCAGTGGTCCTTTATTTCCTTCCTTCTTATGTGTGTCTCACCTTGCTAAATATCAGCCATATGTATATATATATATATATATATATATATATATACACGTATACGTACGAACATTCATGCATACGTACATATATACATGAATACCTACCGTGGTGAACTCGTCAGAAAGCTCTTTCGTTCCGATGAACGCCGTTTCAATCCAGAACAGTCGGACTAACATTCGTCAAAGAATATCTGGATGCGAAACGTGCAGCATACCGGAAAGGGACGATGCAAAACTATGTTTGCCTGCGCTCTTAACCACTACGCCATATGCCCGTGGCCGTAGTGGTTAAGAGCTCGGGTTACTAACCCCAAGAGTCCGAGTTCGATTCCAGGCAGTGACCTGAATAATAATGATAATAATAATAATAATAATAATAATAACAATAATAACAATAATAATCACATTGAAAAATACCTTAGGAATGAGAACCCAGATTCGAAATTTCACCCAAGACACCTGATGAAGGCTGGAGGATATAACAGCCGAAACGTTGTGTTAACAACGAACAAGATGAGGTCAAATATCCGTCAATAATCCGTAAATAATGTAAATAATTGATTTTGTTATTTGCATTCCAAAGATGGAGCTTTGCATTTTTGTTAGAGACCAGCCCCTTACTCGGAGGAAGAACTTCAATGATTAAAAACAGA
>NW_026347234.1:2995-6698 GCF_001194135.2 Octopus bimaculoides | reverse complement strand
ATATACACATACACACATATATATGTACATATACACACACACACAAACTCACACACACACACGCTCACACACACACACACATACACACACACACACATGCACACACCCCACACACACATATATATATACATATATATACAATGTGTTTCAAAAAGAATGACCCAATTTAAACATTATCTTTTGAAACTATGAGCATCCAGCGATTGAAAGGTGTGTGGCTGAAATTGGCGTGGTCTACTGCTTTAGGAAATCACCGCTTTCTGTCGCTCTGTGTCTTAAACTTCAATGCAAACCGTAATAACTAACAACATGTGGTCTCCTCAACAGAAGGCGTTCTGCTTCATTCTACAGTTTAGCAAGAGTGAATCAGTGATTTCAGTTGAGCGTGCGGTTCGTAACCGTTTTGGTGCTGACCCACCACTGTCAGAGAAGATCCGTTGTTGGTATAGGCAGTTGGAAGAAACTGGGTGTTTGTGCAAAGGGAAAAGTCCATATCGACCTTGCACTTCTGTGGAAAATGTAAGAAGAAATCAACAGACGTTTGAGCAAATCCCACGTAAGTCTTCTCACCGTCCGAGCAGAAATCTTGCATTACCTCACACAACACTGCGGCGTATGTTAAGGCGACGTTTGACCATGAAGCCATACAGATTAGATCAGAAATTCTAGAAGAACTTCATGTTGGTGACAAAAGGAAACATGTGGAATACAGCAATGCTCTCTTAGAGGACAGAGAAGATGACAGTTTTTATGCCGCGATTGTTCTTTAGTGATGAAGTTACTTTTCATGTAAGCCAGAGGTCACTAAACTACTCCCTACGAGCCGGAGGTCAGTTCATTCTGCCCACCACCACTTTATACCTTTTGTGTAAGTACCTGCGATAAGAGTTCATTTGCCTCTGGTATGGCATCAGTGTTTGGAACAAGTTATGTCTGTGAGCAACCATTTTCAATAACGAGGTATATGAAGTCAGCCCATCGAACGAGGTTGAGTGATGAACATTTGAAAGCAATTCTCTTGGATGGATGCAGTAATTCCAAAGCAAATATTGGTGATATCTTCAAAGCTAAACACCAGTTTCACGAATCTCAATAATCTATTTTTCTGCTTAGTTTGTGAGATTCGGGTATGTGTGTACTGGGTGTGATATAACCGTCTTATTGCTAACATCGCCTTCTTTGTAGTAAAGATCGTTTGCCAACATAACATGGCAGTCCTGGTTTAGGACGAATGTTGCTGTAATTTAGCCTCGGGAGAATAGGAAAGATATGAATGCTTATAGCAACGATGACTCCGGTGCTAAATAAAGTGCATTTCCATTGGATGGGGCCTAGCACGTCTACCAATCAAACAGACAACGGTGAGGATTGAACTCACAATGCTAAAATAAGCGGAGGCTGGCATATCTCTTTGGTTCAGAAGTTTGTTTTACAGTTACGTAATTTCAGGTTCAATCTTACTGCACGGTACCTTACCAAAAAGGCGACTTGCTCTATATTTAGCGTAACTGTTCCCGCGGGTACCGTCATATGGAGGAGACCCTTTCTCAATCGAGTGGTCGTAACCAGAACCCGTATTTTAAACGTCGATGGTGTTCCGGGGATGCATCGATCAGCCAAACGGAGAACTCAGACGGGCATATCGATGCAGGCCGATCATATTAACCTAGACGCCGTTCAATGGGACAGTGCAACTGGTCACCAGATCCCACCTGCCCCAGTCAAGCGAGCCGTAAGAGACATTCGACAGAGGACCTGACATCTCTGATGGCCCAGTCGAGAAATTACATTCGTGTACATGGCGGTTCGAAGGCAGCTGAAAACATTTTATGAGCGATGAATTGAAATAAAACGCAATATAGATATATCTCTCACCCCCGTTCCTTTCCTCAGCGAGTCGTTACGGCTGTCTTTGAAGCATGATGTGTTTCTCAAAACTACATCATTAAAAGGTCTTTCCCTGGACGAAGAACCGCTGCCTGAAAGCGTTTAACATTGAGTATGTGACATCGATAACACTGTAAATTGATTTTTGTCCTTGGGTAGCAGCGCTTATTTCTTATTTTCTGACCCCTAGAAAGTATGAAAAATGCTTTAATATTTCCTTCAAACTGCTTTTGTTACTTTTACTCAAACCCCAAAGAATCCTTCTCAACATAGCAGTGATGCTCTACCATTACTCCTGCTCATCACCAGAGATTCATATATTGTCAGCCATTAAGGGACATGCTCGAGTGGTTAAAGTCAAGCAGCTGTCAAAGAAATCTGTGCTACCGAGCAGAATATTTGTTATATTTCTGCTTCAGTAATCCAGCGCTGAATCTCTCTGAAATATAATGGGAAATAGATTAGTTTGAAAACATTGATGATTATGAGAGAAAAGCAAAGTCTGAAGGGAATAGTAGTCGTTTCCTTTGATTTCTAGATAGGAACAAATAAGAAACAACACTTGCTGGCCAAAGACAACAAACAAATCTGTGGTATTGATCAGAATATTTGCTATAACGATGTCTCTGCCTCAGCAACTCAACGCTACATGTGTCTGAAATGTAATGGAAAATTGGTGAGTTTCCAGGGGACAATAGCAAAGTTTTATTTCTAGATAGAATCATATAAGAAATAACACTTAATGAGCAAAGACAAACAAACAAACAAAAAAATTTAAATTTTGTGTGGTAAGTAGCTTGCTTACCAACCACATGGTTCCGGGTTCAGTCCCACTGCGTGGCACGTTGGGCAAGTGTCTTCTACTACAGCTTCGGGCCGACCAAAGCCTTGTGAGTGGATTTGGTAGACGGAAACTGAAAGAAACCCATCGTATATATATATATATATATATATATGTGTGTGTGTGTGTGTGTGTGTGTGTGTGTGTGTGTGTATGTATGCATATGTGTGTGTGTATGTGTGTTTGTGTGTATGTGTGTTTGTGTGTCTGTGTTTGTCCCTCCAACATCGCTTGACAACCGAAGGTGGTGTGTTTACGTCCCCGTAACTTAGCGGTTTCGGCAAAAGAGACCGATAGAATAAGTACTAGGCTTCCAAAGAACAAGTCCTGGGGTGATTTGCTCGACTAAGAAAAGGCGGTGCTCCAGCATGGCCGCAGTCAAATGACTGAAACAAGTAAAAAAGTAAAAGAGTGTAATGTTTACTACAGAGCTGCTTCTTACCCCATAGCAGTACCTGAGTTTATATTTCCGCGTAGCATTACATCCACTGCAGCTATTAAAAGTAGCTGCTAATTAACGCCTTCACTGTGCAATTAAATTTCATGATCATTCCTGTAATGATAATAATGATCGACATAATGATAGAGTTATTATTATCTTCAGTCGGTTCAGAATTCATGTCAACCGTGAAAAGTATTTAATTCTTGGTTTGTTGAGAGACATTCGATTACATATCGTTTATCGGATCTATTTTAAAACGGGGGCCACATTTTTCATTAATGTTTTACGTAGTGTTTTTGGTACGGAAAGACTTTCAAACTTCGTATACTTATCTATTTTGTGTTATAGAACAGAAAAATATTTTTGTATTCGAATTTATTTCATGTAAAAAATTGTCTTATTTCGATAATTTCAACCAATCACTGACAAGTATTCAGTTGTTTATATTTACTCCTTTGGCTGATTAAGCGGTGTAAAGCGTATTTAATTTCCATAGCTTCGTTTTGCTTTTTTCTTTTTAAATTTGCTGTTTT
>NW_026347233.1:0-333 GCF_001194135.2 Octopus bimaculoides | reverse complement strand
TACAGAAATTGTTATGAGCAGATATCTTTCAACAACGTAATCAACCTTTTCTATATGACAATGATTGCAAACATTAAAGCGATGTCTTCAAATCATAACCATTAAGTGTAGGATGATTATGATTAAAAAGAAACAAATAATATCCACACCAACAAATATACATATTAAATACAAAAGAAGACATAATAATAGGGAAAAGATCAACACATAAATCGTAATTCAACGACGAATTTGAAAGATCATTTTTTCGACCCAACCGACAGAATTCTCGACACCAGTTTTTAGGTTGTCTCGTACTGATGGAACTGAAACAATTTCTGGTGAAGCAAAAAT
>NW_026347232.1:0-258 GCF_001194135.2 Octopus bimaculoides | reverse complement strand
TATACAGGCATGCTCGGCTTAAGTCGTTTCGATTTGAGACGTTCTCGATTATACATCGGTTTTTAAAAATAATATATGGAAAATGTTAATGTTAATTGTAATGTTAAACACACATCATAAAGTAGTGTAGCTTAGTGAACGTAATCATGAAATCAGCTGTGTTGTCTTATTCATCGGTCTTTCGGAGCTCATATTGCACTGTAGTTCTAATATCTACCGTTAGACGTCGTTGTCACTCGTGATTCCCGCGATTGTTTG
>NW_026347231.1:0-599 GCF_001194135.2 Octopus bimaculoides | reverse complement strand
TATATTGCAAACAACTTGCAGATACAAATGCTACCAGTTGAAAGCTCCGTATACCGGATGCTAGCAAGTTTATGGGATCATCAGGCGGGATTGCACGCCGTTTCATAGTTTTCCTCTCGACAGCATCATTGCGCATCCCCGCCACCTCACTGAAATGAGACCCCGCTTGCTAGATCAAGTGGTTATTAGCTTTCGCTCAATATTCTTCCAGCCATTGTTCAACGTCTCTTTTTAACCAAATCCGGTGGCTTGCCTTCTCCATTGTAGTCTGGATATCACTCATCGTGGTATTTCCTTTATGATGTATTAGGCCTATCGATATCAGCAGTCGCCTCACGATGTGTCCAACAAATCCCCTACATCCAACTTCGATTGAGAAATGCTCCGCTTTCCAACCTACGTCTTCACATTCCTTCAGGAGGTTTTCACAACGGTCAATTTTTCGAGCCCTAGCGGCGTCCATATTTACCACTTTGTTTCACACCACATGTATGTATATGTGCGTGCTTTCATACATATATATATATAGATATGCAGGGCAGGGAATCGTCTTTTTTTTACTCTTCTCTACTGTTTTTTGTTCTGTGTGTATCAAAAAT
>NW_026347230.1:0-244 GCF_001194135.2 Octopus bimaculoides | reverse complement strand
TACACGCAAAACCCTCACAACAACACACACTCACACACATACACACACACACGTTCTTTGTACTGTCCATAATGTTGTTCTTAATGTAAACCCTTGTGGTTAATAAATCATCATCATCATCATCATCATCACCATCACCATCATCATCATCATCATCATCATCATAATTATTATTACCTCCGCCTTAGCGAAGACGGAGGTATTGTTTCAGTCGCGTTTGTTTGTTTGTTTGTTTGTCCGTGGA
>NW_026347229.1:0-290 GCF_001194135.2 Octopus bimaculoides | reverse complement strand
ATGTATAATATCGTTTTTGTTTTTGTTTTATCCAATGGAACGCGAGTATACATTCGTGTAAAGTTTACCGCGAGGCTCTTAAGTGTTGAACAAATTAAGAACACGAACGTTATGTATAATATATTACTGTAGTATATTATCAGTCTAGATTTGTCTAAGCGTGTTGAGCCCTTTGGTAAAACTTCACACGAAAGTGCATTTCCCTTGAATTGGATGAGTATCTCTTAGTATATGTGTTTATGTATATATGTGTGTGTAAATAGAGATAGATATATATACATTCATATGTA
>NW_026347228.1:21023-21926 GCF_001194135.2 Octopus bimaculoides | reverse complement strand
GAGAGAGAGAGAGAGAGAGATATGTATATAGATAGATAGATAACTAGATAGATAGGAAGGAAATAGTGGTACAATAAGGTACCAATTTTTGCTGGAAATAGCAGTTGAGTATAGCGGATAATTTAAATTTAGTCTTTTCAGTAGACCTAGCCAACAAGGACCACTCAGTTTTACAATAGCAAATATATTCTGAAGAGTTCATAACTTGAGTACTAGGTTGTCCATTGCTCTGGTGCTCTTCCTAGAGGTAAGACGAAAATTTTTTATATTTGCCATCCACACACAGCTTTGCCTCTATACATTCGGTGGTGATACTTTACCTAACACCAAACAGTTATCAACTGCTATTTCCAGTAAAAACTGGTACCTTGTTGTGCCACTATTTCCTATTTATAATTCTATCTTTATGGTGCTTTATTTCACTGGAAAATAATATTATTGTATTGTAATGATATATATTTTTTATCTATCTATCTATCTATCTATCTATCTATCTATCTATCTATCTATCTATCTATCTATCTATGTTAATAATAACAATAAAATGACAACAAAAGAATGAGACCTCAATATTATGTAAATAGAGGAATTTATATATATAGTATCGCATAGAACAATTAGTAAGTTGTCACAATAGAACTAAGAGTTTCAAATGCCGGAGTTAAGAGCTCCGATGCATTCTCATTGGCTGTTTTGATGATAGATGCTATGAAAAATCACCAAATAATTTAATAGTATATCTTTTTTTCTGCCTCTGATGAGATTCTGCTTTAAAAAATGATTTAATAATTACAATTATAATCTTTAAAGCACAAATTGAAACAGCTGTAGGAGATTGTTTCTTTTTACATTTAATAAATATACTTTTTAATTGATTTATCTCCAATTTCTTTTATATATATA
>NW_026347228.1:17958-20786 GCF_001194135.2 Octopus bimaculoides | reverse complement strand
ACACATATATATATATAATTACATATATATATATATCCATATATATAAATTTTTTTTCAAGATGAGATAAAAGACCAAGGCTGTGAAGATTTTAGAACATTTATAAATCCAAGGTCTTACAGCTGTTTCCAGGATATTTATTATATCCTTTCATCGGAGACGGTGTGAGAAAATGGTTAAGCAATAGTTAATTAGATACAAAATAGAGAGTGAAGTGGAGGAATGAAAATAGATGTGAGAGTGAAATTTCCACTGAGGAAATTTTCAATAATCACGCACCATATTCTAATCAAGCACTCGCCGCTAGCGGCTTTTCCCAACAAATAGAATACATCCATAACACCAGGCTCAAACAATACATGTCTCAAATCACATCTCAAACATGCACCAACCACACACACTCGTCGATGGATCCCTGGAAGGTCTTACACCTAGGCAACCTAGACCCCATACACATTCATTTAACACTAACTCAAAAACGAAAACAACTGAAGCAGCTAACAACAACAGGCCTCGCCACCCATATACATTCTTTAAAAATATAGATAGCATTCCTTTATCTAAAAACTTAGATAGCAGTACTCCAAGACCCCCTAAAAAAGTGGTGGATGCTCTATTCTCTGGTACACACCCCCATTCTCACTTAAGAACTTAGCTAAATCCTTCTTTAAAGTACTAGACTCTAACTTCCCTCGGCAACATAAATATCATTCTATCTTTAATAGATCCACCCTGAAACTATCTTATTCTAGTTCACCCAACTTCGAATCTATTGTAGCAACCTCTAAGAAGCAAAAGCTTTCTCTTTACTATCAAAAACTCATATAATTACAACTCTAGTCTTACGAACACTCAACACACACACGGCTTCAGCACAGATACCCTTACATCAGACTACAACCACAACCCAACCCATCCTACTGACACTGCCCGGAACACTACCACAATCTCTACCACCCTTGCAAATAGTACAATTAATAACAACAATAGTAATAATAGCAATGATGGTAATGATAACGTTAATAATATAGAATCTTCTACTCCATTCTCTGACCTCTCCTCTGGCAATATTACCTCCTCTACTCCTGAACACAGTCCCCAAAATTCACCTAATTGTAATTGCTGTCCTGGAACCATCTGCCTGTTACAAACCCATTGCAGAAGATATAAAGTAATTTAGAAATGCACTGTTCTTAATCTATTACACAACTCTACAGCCATATACATAAGATCAACCAAAAGTTTTAAGCAATGATATGTCGCTCACCTCCATTCTTTTAGATACGATAAGCATAGTAAATCTACAACACTCGCCAGTCACATACATATTCTCAAAAATACAAATATCCCTTATACTTTGTCATGTTCCATATTAGATTCAGGGCTTCCTTACCAAGGTCAATGCTCAACCTGCATGTTTTGCCTAAAGGAGGTACTTCACATATTAAAGCACAACTCTCCAACACTGCTAAATAAACATAATGAGGCACATGCAACCACCGCTTTTTTCACACATTCAAATTCTGCCACAAATCCAAATGCCCAAACGACCATACAGTATATTTCCACAATACCCCTTAGCTAATCCCAATAACCTTATAAATCTACATTTTAACTCTTAATCCCTATCTAATTCCTCACTCATACTCGAATATCACAACCAACTAATTATATTCATGTGTATATGCATGCATGCATATGTGTGTGTATATGTATGTGTGTGTGTATGTGTGTATGTATGTATGTATGTGTGAATGTATGTATGCAAGGTATATATACCTGCATGTACAGGGGTGATAATACATACAGATACACGTATATATGGATGTGCATGTGGACATATACATATGAGTACGAGTTGTATATGTAGATATTGATATGTATAAACATCTGTATAAATACATATATACATGTCTAATATAAACATATGTATACATCTTCACATACATAGTTTCTTCTACTACTAAGCACTGACCTGTCCAATCACCTAATCTATATTCCTAAATTTCTTCATTCCATACTACTACCCCTCTCTCTACTCCATCACTTATACTCTATCGCTATATAACTGACACTCCTTTACCTTTTACATTATTATACCTCCCCCCATCTCTCTCTCTCTCTCTCTCTCTCTCTATCACCTCCATTCCTTCTATCTTTTTACATTCTAATACCTTTCTCTCTCTATCACCCTCATCTCCCCATTCCTACTTTCAAATTATCTTGACTGACCACTAACTGGTACACTTTCCTTTATTATCTCTCTCCTTGTTTTTCTTTTTACTTTCTTTTCTTTATTCCTCTCTTCCTGTTTTCGATTTGACCTTACAAATACATTCCCTACTTTTAGGTCACTTTAAATAAAACCCTTCATTCAATAGCACTGTGTACAAACTCTATACTTGGATTGACCAATTCTAAATACTATTGGATTTTACTCACAAGGTATTGGAATCATATACCATTTTCCTCTTTCTCCGTTCTTCCATTCTCCGAACTTTCCATCTTTCCGACGAAGGGCTACGCCCGAAACGTCATGCACTCTCTCTTTCCTTTTCTGAGCGTCCAATAACACTATCCGTATCACGTCCTCACTTTGTTGTTTCTTTTGTTATTGTTTTTTTGAACTTATATAACGTACGCTCACACGGACCCTGGCCTTTCAACTGGATTTGATGTACCCACCTGCCGGAATCTCTTGTTACCTTGGATTACTGTTCCTGTTGGATCTGCCTTTCCTGAACCTTGATTGAACATCAGCAAAATTTGTCCGTGACTCTTACACTTTTTTCCACTTTTTTCGACTTGTTTCACCTTTATCTCGTTCT
>NW_026347228.1:15360-16022 GCF_001194135.2 Octopus bimaculoides | reverse complement strand
CACCATATATACACACACACACACACAACACATATGCATGCACTCACACGCTCAGACTCGCCCACACACTTATACAAACGCACATACACACGCACACTTGCGCATACACACACACGCTAACAATCACGCAAACATGCACACACACCCAAGCATACACACCCTTGCACACATAACCCATATATACCCCCATTCACAAATACCTCCCACACACCTGACAACCCATACATACCCCCATTCACACATACCTCACATATCTCCCATACACCTACACACACACCTCTCACACACCTTACATATATACCGCCCACATACATGACAAACATACATGCGCGCCCTTACACACACATATAGACGAACGCACATATATACATACACACACCCATATATACGCGCACATATATACACACACACACACATATATACGCGCACGCCTACATACACAGCCGCATACACATGCACACACATACACACAGGAGTGCACACACAAAATAACACACATATCTGGCTCACATCCTTACGCTCTCACACACATACGCACGCACACGCATAAACACACACATACACAAAACCACACACACACGCACACATACACAACACACATACACATATACACACATGCACACATACACATATACACACATGCACACACGCACACACACCTC
>NW_026347228.1:10804-12698 GCF_001194135.2 Octopus bimaculoides | reverse complement strand
TGCCATCCTTTTCAAAATATCTTTTTTTGGCAAGTTAAAATAATGACGACACAAAAACTATTCTTGTGTGTTCTTTCGTAACTCAATTACACAGCTGAGCAATGAAAATTGACTTTTAACACTTCGTTTTTTCCGAGCATTTACCAGATGTCTCTTATCTTCAAGGTTGATTCTTGCAGGTGCGATTCACTGTGCTACTATTGCAGAGGCGGCTGGTGACGACAAAACTTCCCTAATCTCAGCCAATCACATCATGCAACACAAACACTTGTCTTCGTCAATGATCAAGATGAAGACGTAGCACATTGTAGCTACACTCGCACATTCAAATTTCAAACTACAGTTTTCCTGGTAGAGATAAATGAGGTCATTATTAATGTGCATACGCAAAATGAGTCACGTGGAACTTTCCAACGGCCAAGAGGAGAGCTCGTTGACTCGTTCAACAATTACGTGATTGCCTGATTGGTATGTAAAAAGTTTAACTTTGCCACCTTGGATAGGAAATCATTTTTCTGGTCATTTTCACCCCAAGACAAGATGAGTGTAAGAAAAAGTTATTCAATCGAGTACAAAAAAGGAATAGTGGAGGAATCACAGAGCAAGAACCTTACTGCTTTCTGTAAAGAAAGGAATTTGGATCTCCGAATGGTTCGAAAATGGCGATCAGGCTACGATAAACTCAGTTAAAAAATGGACAAGGGAAATGCAAAGAAACGCAAGTGTGGATCAGGTCGGCGACCACCATTTTCTGAGCTGGAAGACATCATTTGTGAATGGGTTTCTGAAAGGAGAGCAAGAGCTTTGATTGTTCGCAGGGCTGATATTCAAACATTTGCCCTTAAAATGCACAACAATTTGGTATATTTCCAGAAGACTTCAAAACTTCAAAACACTGGTTGGATGGTTTCCTTCAGCGACATGAATTTTCTCTTAGATGGTCAACAACACTGTTCAAAATGGAAGATGCCGATATTAATAAACGTGCACTCACATTTAAGTTCTTTGTTGATGGGATAGACTTTAGTAACGATTGCTATGGATGAAACTGCAGTGTTCATGGGCCAAGGATCTCAATTGACAATCGATCAAAGGGCTGCGTCGTCAATCTACATTCCCTCCACTGGTTACGAAAGTGCACGAGTTACATGTATTTTGGCAGTTCGTCTCAATGGAAGTAAAGCCCCACCTCTAATCATCACCAAAGGCAGGAAGGATGAAATTGAACGCGTTTCAGGCATCTGTGTTGTGGAAACTGAAAAGGCATGGTGTACACAGGCAGTTTTAAGGAAATGGATAGATTTCATGCTGCCATTGATTTTGCAAGGAAGCGAAAGAGGTATGATAGTTTGGGATTCAGCCAGCACGCACCGTGCAAAAGACATGAAGAACTTCCTTGCAGAAAGGAGAATAGATCAAATCATGATTCCTGCAGGAATGATTGCTTATCTCCAGACTCTTGATATTGCAATAAATAAACCATTCAAGGACCACTTACGCATGGAAATTAATGACTACATTGAAAACAGAATAGTGAGAAATGAACGTAGAAATTTTGTGAAGCACAGACTACAAGAGATCGTGACTTGGGTGACAAATTCATGGAACAAAATCACAGACAGCTGTGTTGCCAATGCGCTATGAGCAGGCTACCTGGATAAGAACTTCTCATTCCGTTAGACCTCTATTGCTCGACATGAGAGAATAGGAGCGAAAATTCTGTGGGAAATTGAGTTAAGCGAAAACTCCGCTGGAATTTTGGAAACCGATGACTTGCAAGACATTCCAGAGGATGATGATATGATTGTTTTTGAATAAATTATTGTTAATGAGTTTCTGAATAGAAAAACATGTTAATGGTAAGTAAATGTAGATCGTTTTTCGTAATTTCTGT
>NW_026347228.1:9520-10794 GCF_001194135.2 Octopus bimaculoides | reverse complement strand
CCAACCACTTTACAGAGTGTACCGGGTGCTCTTATGCAACACTGGCACAGGTGCTTTTTATGTGTCACTAACACGTACAAGCCCACTGGATGCTCAGCTGGAGAGGGTCACAAGGGCCAAGCCTTTAATACAAGGGCCAAGCCTTTAATACAAGGGCCAAGCCTTTATGCAAGGTCCGAGCCTTTTTGCAAGGGCTGAGCCTTTATGCAAGAGCCAAGCTTTTATGCAAGGGCCGAGCTTTTATGCAGGGGCCAAGCCTTTATGCAAGGGTAACCATACTTTTACTTAGCTTGACATGTCTTTTCAAGCACAGCAAACCTCAATGAGTTCCGGTCCCCCGTCATCCCCTATATATAGAGAAAGAGAGGGAGAGAGGGAGATGGAGAGAATATAAATACAGTCAGAAGGTATGAGATGAATATATTTCCCTCATTGATATCCATAAGATCCTGATATGCATGGGTTTACTATGAGATGTGTTGCCGACTCAACTGAAGGAGATTTTTCCTGAGTAACACTGGATTAGATGGATCCATATATTAAATATATGTACAATCTGCAAACAACATTCAGATGCAAGTGCTACCGTGTTTCCCCGATAATAAAACCTACCACAAAATAAGACCTAATTGAGAGCGGCAGAAAGACGAAAGAAGCAAACATTCTTTTTTTAATATTTATTCAAACTGCTTTAATGCAGTGTATACCATCCTTTTCAAAATATCTTTTTTTGGCAAGTAAAAATAATGACGACACAAAAACTATTCTTGTGTGTTCTTTCGTAACTCAATTACACAGCTGAGCAATGAAAATTGACTTTTAACACTTCGTTTTTTCCGAGCATTTACCAGATGTCTCTTATCTTCAAGGTCGATTCTTGCAGGTGCGATTCACTGTGCTACTATTGCAGAGGTGGCTGGTGACGACAAAACGTCCCTAATCTCAGCCAATCACATCATGCGACACAAACACTCGTCTTCGTCAATGATCAAGATGAAGACGTAGCACATTGTAGCTACACTCGCACATTCAAATTTCAAACTACAGTTTTCCTGGTAGAGATAAATGAGGTCATTATTAATGTGCATACGCAAAACGAGTCACGTAGAACTTTCCAACGGCCAAGAGGAGAGCTCGCTGACTGGTTCAACAATTACGTGATTGCCTGATTGGTATGTAAAAAGTTTAACTTTGCCACCTTGGATAGGAAATCATTTTTCTGGTCATTTTCACCCCAAGACAAGATGAGTGTAAGAAAAAGTTATTCAATCGAG
>NW_026347228.1:6323-8094 GCF_001194135.2 Octopus bimaculoides | reverse complement strand
ATGGTGCCAGCTGAAAGTGCTGCATACCCAACACTTGCAGGCTTATGGGGTCATCAGGAAAAATGCATGCCGTTTTAGGACTCCTTCACTGAGATAAGGCCCTGCTTGCTAGATCAACTGGTTACTTCAGTATTCTTCCAGCCATTGCTCACTATGTCTTTTTAACCAATCCCAGTGGCTTGGCTTCTCCAGTGTCACTTGTATGTATATCGGAGGCAAGGTAGCTGAGTTCCTTTCGAGTATTGGGCCTCAAAGAGGCAATGACCAAGATCTTTGGCATTATGTCATGCTTGAGAAGAAGACTCATCAAACCAAGCAAAATCACAGTCGTAGCAGATACCGGTAGCATGCAAATTGGCACCCATGCTGGTGGCATGTAAATGCACCCTGGTGTCATGCAAATGGCATCTGTGCTGGTGGTTGGCGTTAGGAAGGGCATCCAGTCGCAGAAAACCATGCCAAATCAGACTGGAGTCTGGTGCAGCCTTCCACTGTGCCAGCCCAGTCAAACAGTCCAACCCATGCCAGCATGGACAATGGACATTAAAATGATGATGATGATGATGATGATGGTGATGATAGTGGTGGTGGTGGTGATGATATATTTTATTACATTCGCAGGCAACAAACTAATCTGCCTGTTGTTCATACAATTGTCTTCATCTATTGCTTTTCTGTAAATTTCAGCTATATATTTCCCAAACAACACTTATTTTAGTGGTGTTGACATGACTGGTACTGCCCAGGTGTTGAAACCATAATGATATCCATGGGGCAGCTGATGATGGAGGTATGTTGGATTGTTGGTATGGCTGTTTTTGTACATGTGGAATAGTATTATAACACATCCTTTTGATATATATATATGTGTGTGTATGTGTGTGTGTGTGTGTGTGTGTGTGTGTGTGTGTGTGTGTGTGTGTGTGTGTGTGTGTGTGTGTGTGTGTGTGTGTGTGTGTGTGTGTGTGTGTGTGTGTGTGTGTGTGTGGCGTGCAAGAGAGATGTTTCTGTTGGTATGGTCATGTACTGCGGATGGACAAGGAGAGCTGTGTGAAGAAGTGCCACTCCCGAACAGTTGAAGGAATCCAGGGTAGAAGGAGACCCAGGAAGACATGGGACGAGGTGGTGAAGCATGACCTTCGAATGTTGGGCCTCACAGGGGCAATGACAAGAGACCGAGACCTCTGGAGATATGATGTGACTGAGAAGACCTGACAAATAAAGTGAGTTCACGGGTGTAATCTACACCAGCATTGCATACCAGCCCACTCAAAAGTACCTTGGATCGTAGGGCGACATGCCGTGCTCCAGGAGACCTATTGAGTCAAGTGCATCAACATCAACAGCAATATGAAAATCAAATCAAATGGAAATTGTAGTTATGAGCCCCATGCTGGTAGCACGTAAAAAGCACCATCTGAATGTGGCCGATGCCAGTGCCGCTTTGACTGGCTTCTGTGCCGGTAGCACGTAAAAAGCACCATTTGATTGTGATCGATGCCAGCTCCTCTGGCCCCTGTGCTGGTGGCTTGTAAAAAGCACCCACTACGCTTTCGGAGTGGTTGGCATTAGGGAATGCATCCAGCTGTAGAAACACTGCCAAATCAGATTGGGGCCTAGTGCAGGCAGTGCCCTGGCTTCCCAGACCCCAGTCGAACTGTCCAACCCATGCCAGCATGGAAAACGGACATTAAACGATGATGATAATGATGATATATATATTATGCATATAATTATAAAATAATTCGTATATATATATATATATATATAT
>NW_026347228.1:1718-5599 GCF_001194135.2 Octopus bimaculoides | reverse complement strand
TATATATATATATATATATATATATGTTAATTCTCTCTATATATATGTATATATATATATTTAAAAATGGAGGAGACAAGTTGTTAAAATATGTAAGAAGTTTAATTCTTGCTGACGATCATTTTGTACAGAGATATAAAAGTAATAATGCAAATTCCTTCTAACAATTGCATTGCATGACCCGCCATATATAGGGCTATCACTTTATCTATCTCTCCCTACACCTCTTTTTTCTCTCCATATGTTTGAATAAAAGAAATCATATCTTTCCTTAGTATGTAATATACCTATAATTATTTGTATTTCATTTGAACAACTGTGTCCATATCTTACCCCTTTTTTCTTTTGCACTCCCCCCTCTCATCATACCTATTTTAACTGTTACTGGTTTATGTCACTTATCACTATACCTTATAATTACATATATTTTTCTGCTGATATATACACACACATGTATGCACATCTAGTACTTCTTGGTGTCCTACATGCCTACACCCATGTGTGCATATCTAGCTATGGATCTTATATGTTATCTATGTTATATCTATTGACTTGTTTGTTTTCTTAAAAATATCTAAGTACTAACATCGTCATCATCGTTTAACGTCCGTTTTCCATGCTAGCATGGGTTGGATGATTTGACTGAGGACTGGTGAACCAGATGACTACACCAGGCTCCAATCTGATTTGGCAGAGTTTCTACAGCTGGATGCCCTTCCTAACGCCAACCACTCCGAGAGTGTAGTGGGCGCTTTTACGTGCCACCGGCACGAGGGCCAGTCAGGCAGTACTGGCAACGACTCAAAATGGTGTATTTTACGTTCCACCTGCACAGGAGCCAGTCCAGCGGCACTGGCAACGATCTCGCTCGAATGTCTTTACACGTGCCACCGGCACAAGTGCTAGGAAGGCGATGCTGGGCACAGGTGCCATCACGATTTCGCTTTTGCTTGCCCCAACAGGTCTTCGCAAGCCGAGTTTCGTGTCCAATGAAGGAGACGACGTTGGCATGGGTGCCAGTTGTCGAATTTAGTTTAATTTCGATTTCACTTGCCTCAACAGGTCTTCACAAGCGGAGTTTAGTGTCCAATGAAGGAAGGTACGCCATGTGTATCTGCGTATATACATATATGTTTTGCATATACATATATATACTACTTATGTATATGCATTTATATCTATATTCTTTCTGTGTGCCTCTTCTCTCTTTGCACTGGTATGTGTATATTTGTACGGTGTTTTCTTTTATATGCATACCCTAATCATACAACAACTAGAATTCCAGTATCTACATATACTAATGTGCTAATATGCCTCTACACATGTATGAGTAAATATACACACAGTCTTGTCCCTATTAGATTATTTTTCTCCTATATTATGTATAAATTTTTATTCACTTATGTGCACCCTGATACTCATATCTTTTATAATATTCATAACTGGCTGCATCCTTCATCATCATCATCATCATCATCGTTTTAACGTTCGTTTTCCATGCTGGCATGGGTTGGGCGGTTCAACTGGGGTCTAGGAAGTCAGGAGGCTGTAACCGACTCCAATCTGATCTGGCAGTGTTTCTACAGCTGGATGCCCTTCCTGACGCCAACCAATCCAAGAGTGTAGTGGGTGCATTTTACGTGCCACCGACACAGGGGCCAGAGGAGCTGGTATCACCCACGATCAGATGGGAAGCCAGTCAAGGCAGCACTGGCATCGGCCATGTTTGGGTGATGTTTTTTACGTGCCACCGGCACAGGGGTCATAACTACTATTTCCATTTGAACGTAATTTGATTTGATTTGCACTACGACCCTACTACCATTACATATCCTTCTCAGATAATACTAAGCAAGATTATTACCTCTAAAATAAATTTTTATTTATACCAAAACGCATCTACTGTATCACCTAACACATCAATACATTAATAAAATAAACTTTATTTATTTATCTACTCTTCTCCTTCCCAGCTTATTTATCCCCCCTACATTTATTTTTTTTCGTATTCCTGTCTTTATTCCCTTTTTCAGTTTCACTTTTTTCATCTTTATAGTCACACCAAGTTTATACTATTTCAATTGTAATATTAACAGCTATTTTTCTACATTATATTTAATACATACAAACGAATATTAGTTTTTATGCAAACATAATTCCCTTTCATGCATCACATTCTATCTTTAACCCTTTTTACCTCTCTATTTCTCCTACCATTTGTTTACATTAACTATCTAATATTAGCTCTTTATATACCATCTCCTCACAATAAACTTCATTCTTATGTATAGAATATTTTTTAAAAAATACCCGTGAAAGCACCTGTACCAGTGGAGCGCTAACAGCACCGTCCGAGTGTGATCGTTGCTTGAGCAGCTGTCTGCCTTCCGTACCAGTGGCACATAAATGGCACCATTTGAGTGTGATCGTTACCAGCGTCACCTTCCTGGCACTTGTGCCGGTGGCACGTGAAAAGACATTCGAGCGAGGTCGTTGCCAGTGCCGCTGGACTGGCTCCTGTGCAGGTGGAACGTAAAATACACCATTTTGAGCGTGGCCGTTGCCAGTACCACCTGACTGACTTTCGTGCCGGTGGCACGTAAAAGCACCCGCTACACTCTTGGAGTGGTTAGCATTAGGAAGGGCATCCAGCTGTAGAAACTCTTCTAAATCAGATTAGAGCCTGGTGTAGCCATCTGGTTCGCCAGTCCTCAGTCAAATCGTCCAACCCATGCTAGCATGGAAAGCGGACGTTAAACGATGATGATGATGATCACACTACGTCATGATTTCAACAGTTAGTTCATATTTTAATTCTAACCTCGGCCTCTCTTTCCATTGCACATTTCTAATACATATTCTGGCCTATACTACTTATTTAGAGTTAAAATTTCTAATTCCCATACTCATATATAGAAAGAACGTCTCTGATATCTTCAAATAACCGTTACAGCCCTTAGTTATGGTTAAATATCCAGCATGAATTACATCTCTTTCTTACAAGGATAAAAATATGAATATCCTAGATTCAACTTTTCTGGTATATTCTTTCTCAAGTTCATTGTATTTTTTAAAATACTTCCTGCACTGAAGAGTACATTGATATATGTAATTAATTTAACTAATTTAATTTAATTTAATTCAATCATGAATTTGCATTATTATTTTTATATCTCTATACGAAACGATCGTCTGCAAGAATTAAACTTCTTATATATTTTCACAACTTGTCTCCACCATTTTTAAATAAATTGACGAGTTTTATGGGACTTCTTCCCATAAATTCACCATACATTATATACAAGTATTACTTTCATATCTTCCCAAATTTACGTCCGTAAACTACCAGCAAAGTATGAAGAATCAACATTAGAAATCTATATTGGAAACCTCCCAAATTAAAGGACGAATCTACATTAAATTTTTTTACACCTATATATATGTGTGTGTGTGTATATATATAAACATACATGCATACATACATACATATATGAGATATGACGGCTCGGCCATCTCTCCCCAGTTCTTATATTAATCATTAAAATACAGAAATACAACAACACGAGAGATAACGGTAACAACAGATCAATAATTTATTCTAGGTTGGTGTAGAGCCGTTTCGTTCCTGGGTGAACAGGCATGCCGCTAGAATACCAAGGAAGCTTCGACCACATGTCGAGTGGAGAGAGCACTGGAAGATACGTTTTGTCACGACCGCTGCTAGATAGAGAAGAGGACGAACGCTATTGCTCTCTCTCCATCTTTTGCATTGCACATGCGTGCTCGGGTACTTCCGCTGACGGTAAGTCCCTTGCACATGCGCAATGGCACTTCCCAAGATGGCGGCCAATGGCGGCCACACGCGTCATTACATATATATA
>NW_026347228.1:0-1706 GCF_001194135.2 Octopus bimaculoides | reverse complement strand
ATATATATATATATATATATATATATAATGATTAAGATGCTATGGTGATTTGGATTTAATTCATCAAGTTAATCTTATGATGAACCAACTTTCAGATCATCGGTCATTACATTGTTCCATGTCCTATCCACGAATCCTGCAGTTGACTGTGTCCATAGTGTGACCTTAGTGTGACATACAGGTACTGCATGCAGAATTGTTTTGGAAAGCTGAGTTGTTCTCACAAAGGTCACACACTGTTTACTTGGAGGAGTGCATGGTTAAGCCTTACTTAATTCATATCAGTAGATGTGTTGTTGATTTGTAAACATGTACTACAACACCCACTAGGGGCCCCATTATAGATTTGTATTGAAATTCAATTAACCAGTAATTCAACTGGATGTTAGTTTAACATGTATGCAAAGTTTTGTCAAGATTGGTTCACTGGTGTAGGCACCAAGATGGTAAAAAACAGACCAAAATTGCCATTTATGTATTAGATATATATATTAGAGGTGACTCCAGGTCATCAGCATCACTTGGGCTCATTAAAGATTTACCATAAGCATTTTACGGGTTTCCACAATATTTATAGCTCCAAATGGCTTATTTTTTATGTCTAACAATGTATTTCTCCTTTTAAGGGTAAAAATAAAGCAACCCTGCAAAACACAACTGATCTTTACACACAGACACACAGAATAATAGCAATCAAATAACGACAAACATTAGTGGTCTATATTAACAAACATAACAACAAACATTAGCAATCTGACTGTCACCAGTACTCTTGACAAGAGATGTCAGTTACTCCTTTATACCTAACCAGGCTCGTTTGTATTAGCCTAAGTTGCTGGATAATTTTTCATTCTTTTAAGAATATTGTAGAACAGAATCTTTTCAAAGATCAGAATTTAAATCCGAATCTCTATAGAAATTTATTGCTTCAACAAGAAATTGAATTTGAATTACTATTAATTTTTCCGATTATAGATAATTCAGGCTGTAATTTATGAGCCCAAATCAGGCGTGTGTGAACGATGTCTGCTACACATATTTTTTGATACAGGGTTACTCTAAGATGACCACCAGATGCTGAAAGAAAATAAATAAACCGCAACCAGACTCAATAAAGCAATTATTGGCTATAATTACATACTTGAAGTCAGTGTTGAAAGAAATTAAATCAGCTTGCAAACCATGTCCTCTTAACTATATTTATACTCAGGCTAAGCCTGAACAGCCTGTCGCTACTGATATAATACATATATACAGGGTACAATGGGTAAATTGTTACCATTTCATATTTTTAATTTCATACATGCACATTGTTTGTTTTTGATTTTGTCGACTACACAGTATAGCGTGGTCAGTTGGACACCATCTGTGAGAAAAACATCACCATGAGGCAATTCATTCTGCCAGAAATTTGGAAATGATATGCTGTACTGCCTGACGTTCACACTGGAAGCTCCAATATGAACATTTCAGAGTGTTTGAGTGTGAATCTGAGGGCATGTACCAAGAGTGATAAAAATCAAACGTCCAGTCAACATCATAGCGTTGGGAGTGATCACTAGTAATGGTGAGTTATGCCTCCATTCATCTTCCAACATGGCCTCAGACTCAACACAGAGGCCTACATCAAGTGTGTGGAGGATGTAGTGTCACCCTGGTCAAGAGGGTGGCTGCTGGAAGACCCTATGTCTTGCAACAGGACTCTG
>NW_026347227.1:0-345 GCF_001194135.2 Octopus bimaculoides | reverse complement strand
CAACCACCACCACCACCACCACCACCTAATACCTCTGAAATTAATGAACCAATGTCTGTGTTTCCGGACCATCTCGTGAGAGATTGATGTTAGTGTTTCGGTGGTCCTGGGTGCTGGTTGCCATAGATACGCTGCTCCCCCCAACCAATAATCCGTTTTTACACATCTCATTCATTTCCACCTCAGTTTTGATCGGATCAGCTGGAACACTCGTGGTAACCGACGGAGTACCAGTAATTAGCCATCTAGCTATCTGTCTGTCTGTTCGTCCGTCTATTTACCTGCATGTTTTTCTATCTAGAGACAGACAGACAGACAGACAGATAGATAGATAGATAGATAGAT
>NW_026347226.1:0-703 GCF_001194135.2 Octopus bimaculoides | reverse complement strand
CCAGAAGAAGGCCATGGAGGAGTTGGACATGCTCGGTAAAGCCATGTTGATGCAGTCTCTGTCGAAAGAGAAAGGCCAGAATAGGTGAGTATCTTGTTGCTGTTAAGCCCCAGGTCAGTCCTGATCCAGGCAGACCCATGATCAAATATGTTCCAACTGTGACCCTCCCATCTTTTATTCAGGCATAGTGTATCTATGACTACATTATCTAATGTATAGTATAGCAGTTAATATTAGTGGCTGATCCAGAAAGGCCTATGTTTTTGTTAATCTCTAGACATGATAAGACGTTCCACATGTGACCATCCCATCTTTTATTCAGGCATAGTGTATCTAGGACTACACTATATAATGCGTAGACGCTGTTGTTCAAACCCAGGTCAGTCCTGATCCAGACAGACCCATGATCAAATATGTTCCAGTAGTGACCATCCCATCTTTTATTCAGGCATAGTGTATCTAGGACTACATTATCTTAATGTATAGTATAGCAGTTAGTATTAGTGGCTATAGTTGCTGTTTTTTAGCCCCAGGTCAGTCCTGATACAGTTGGGGTCTATATGGTCTCTAAGGATCAATATAAGAATTTTTGGGGCCCCTGAAAAACCTTTGCTTTAGATGTCTGTGTTGTTATGTATTGCAAGAAACAGCCGGGTTTCTTTCTCTGACATTTTACAGAGTTCAACTTACACAAGTTAATGTG
>NW_026347225.1:0-1125 GCF_001194135.2 Octopus bimaculoides | reverse complement strand
AGTAATGCCACACTGGTTGTTGTTTGTACCATTGGTAACTTCAACTAAATGTTTCCAATCTTCTCCTTGTAAGCGTGTACATTATTATTATTATTTCTCAACTAAATATCCTGTACCTTGTTTTACCATTCACTTGCGTTAATATCCGTATAATAATATAATATATTACTAGACTATGATGCTTTATTTATTTTTTATATTTACTTTCTTCGCTTTATATTAGTATGTTATTAGTCTTTTCCTTAAGGAGAAATTTTTTTATATTTGATGAACTCTCTTGATTCTCTCCCTTCCTCCACTTTTGAATTAGCATTTAACTTACTACTTTAACTTACTTTACTGTGATCTATTTTGCCCTCCCCCCCATTTTAATCATTTATTTTAAACCTTTAGCGTTTACTGCCCCCTCCCTTTATAACATTATGTAAACAAGCGTTCTTACTTCTAACGGTCACTTACTTGGCCAGGTAATATTATAACTTGTAAGTTACCTCTTCATTTCGCATTTGTCTTGCTTCTATATGTTGGTTCCCTGACGATGAATATATGTGGAATTCCAGAAGCTCTTACTTCTTTGGAGTAGAGTGCACCTATATTTTGAAACATGTAAGAATTAAAGGAACTTTTATTCATATGCGTTTTGCTCCATTTATTGTTATTATTCTTATACATATATATATATATATATATATATATATATCAAGAGATAGAGAGAGGATGTTCGGGCTAAATTTTAATAATTTTTAAGTTTCCTTTGTATCTTAGACACAGCCTGCGGTATTGGTGAACATCCAACGGCATTGGAGAGAATAAAGTTTAAAATTGTTGAAAGTGTAAGGATTAAAGTTGTTGTTGAGAAAAAGTTAACTGTCATGGAGGATTGGAGGCCATCTGAATATTGGAGAAGATTTACCTATATTAAGATGATTCGCGCTGGCTATCAAAATGCAGACATTATGACTGATGTTCAATGCTCTGTAAACGCTGTGAAGGCATTAAAACGTACTATGGAAACCGTAGAAACGAAGTTCCCTCAAAATGTAAAAGTCTTTGGGTGTGTGTACAGTAAGGATGACGTCATGCTGTCCCGCATCTTTGAACAGAGCCTTAGGTTCAATTCAGACC
>NW_026347224.1:0-264 GCF_001194135.2 Octopus bimaculoides | reverse complement strand
TTCGTTTGATTCCCCCCCTCCTTCCCCATTATTTATTTATTCAATTATTTTTTATTTTCTCCTGAATTGGAGAGTGAGGGAGAGAAGGATGAGCAGCGCGTGTTTCTAATGGTGTTGTGCTCGACACTGCTTTTACATCTTCCAGAACTGCATTTCATTAAGCTTTTTCCCCCAACAACAGGTCCGTTACGTCACTGGATGGCAGTTGATGCGTTTAGCGGGGCTGTTGTTATTGTTGTCGTCGATGAACGACTACGTACATTA
>NW_026347223.1:0-621 GCF_001194135.2 Octopus bimaculoides | reverse complement strand
CTTATGGCATGGTTTGATTTTACAAAAAAATATTTGTTGCTGTCTTGACAGTGACTTGGGTAAACAATATGGAACGGACACATAAAAGGGAAGATCTAGAATATGAAGGACTAAGGAATCTTGCAAGGCAAAAGGATGACAACATATGTACTCGCAGTCGAGTTTTTTTTTTGAAGCTGTGTTCCTGTTGCTGTGTCCCTGTTCACTTTTGGAGTACCTGTTAAGTACCTTTTGGTCAGGAGTACCGGTGGCCAGAATTGTGTGTTGCTGTGTTTTGAACTGTCTTCCTTCCTTCTTTTTTCTCTTCTTTGTCTTCTGCTTTTCTTTGTCTTCCTCCGAACTGGTTTTTGACTTTGTTTGGACTTTCGTTGTCTCTTTTCTGAATTGTTTTCTGAACTTTTTCTTCAAAGCATGGCGAAGAAATTGAATACTGCATTGGAGTAGGAAATCATCTCACCCAAGCAATGGCTAAAAAACTTAGCGGAAAGAACGGTGGTGTTGAGGACTTATTCTAAATCACTTGACACCATCGCTGTCTTTCCTAAGATAGATATAGAAAAAGAGTTGGCAGATACTCTGCCAACTATCAAGTTTATTTCCAGGAGTGCTAAATACGCAACG
>NW_026347222.1:0-200 GCF_001194135.2 Octopus bimaculoides | reverse complement strand
CCACCTCCACCGCTGCAGCATTCCCGCCACTACATCGCCCACATTCCATTTTATCTATCTGTGCCATCTGATGCAATAAATAGCTCGATGACATGTACCACCATTGCTAATAACCTTCACATATGTTCCCCTTCTCCTCTTCTCACCTCTACACACACTTACACACACACACACACACACACACACACACATACACACAC
>NW_026347221.1:0-1118 GCF_001194135.2 Octopus bimaculoides | reverse complement strand
TATATATATGTGTGTGTGTGTGTGTGTGTGTATGTATGTGGAGGCCATATATATATGTATATGTTACATCTACACATATGTATATGTATATCTATCTATATACATACATGTATACATATGCACATACACAGACACACACACACACACACATATATATATATATATATAGTCAAATGTAAGGATGTGAGTAAATATATATATATGTGTGTGTGTGTGTGGGTGTGTATGTTAGAGCATACGTGCCTATCTGTAACCAATCATCTGCAAGTGTTTGTAATCTATGATTCTACGATATAATGCAATGATAGAACTATTACAGCATTTGAATGTGTGCATATTTACAGCGCCTGTTGTGTGTATCTGTACTGGTGTTCTGAAATATATATGTACGCACCTACACACACACGCGCACACACACGCACGCACACACACACACACACACACACACAGAACAAACACAGTCATACACACACGTATGTATGTATGTATGTACGTACGTACGTGTGTATTTGTGTTTATATATTGATGTGTACGTGTGCTCATGCGAAACAATGTATTCCTGCTAATGCAATTATTGTCTGATTTGATTGTGTCTGATATGAACGCGATTTGTTTAGTAAGTATGTACAGATGCATAACTGTAGCAGTATGCTTGTATGAATTTAGATTTGTGTGTATCACGTCTGTATTAATGCCTGCGTATATCTATGTAGACATGCATTAATTTATATGAATATATGTGCGCCTGCATAACGTTATGTATGTGTGTATGAATGTATGTATACATAAATCTATCTATCTGTCTATCTATCTATCTATCTATCTATCTATCTATCTATCTATCTATCTGTCTATATATCTGCCTATCTATCTGTCTATCTATCTATCTATCTATTTATCTCTCTATCTCTCTATCTATTTATTGATGGGTGAACGTATGCATACGGTGAGGATGGAAGTGAGGGATGTGTTTCTAGCTGACGAGAGATAAATGTATTATTGATTTCAAGAATGAGACACGGGCAAGTACATACGCACACACACACACACACACACACGTTATATATACATGTACGTGTATGTGCGTGCGTGAGTGTGTGTGTTTGTGTAAGTGTGTG
>NW_026347220.1:0-615 GCF_001194135.2 Octopus bimaculoides | reverse complement strand
TCATCTTTCCTTCCAGGCTCTTGTTCGAACTTTCTCCTTGTTCTCTCTCTTTCTCTCTCTATCTCTCCCTGTCTGTCTCTCTCTGTCGCTGTTTATGTGTGTAAGCATAATTCTCTTTATATAGATGAGAAGGTAAGTGTATATATCAACCATGTTCACTTAGTAATTACAATGTCTCCCTCTCTTTCTCTCTCTCTCTCTATTCATTTATCTATCTATCTAACTAGCTACCTGTTTGTCTGTCTGTATGTGTATATTTCTGCATGTATGTGTGTTTATGTTTTCCTCCCAAGTCAATAACTGCTGTCACTAAAACTGGTTCAATGGCCACCATCAAAACTGCTAACAGTTAACTGCTAACATCGAAACAGCTGTATCCAATCATTTCATACCATCTACTGATGTATGTATGCATGAGTGAGTGTATATTCCTTTTGTTTTGACACATACATATTTGCTGTAACCAAAAGATATTCTTAATACAGTGTAAAGCTTAAGAATAAAGACATTCCAGCCTTGACTGTCCCACCTATTTTCTTTTACAACCATTGTGAACCCAAGATAACATAGCTGAATGGTTTAAGAAGCTTGCTGCCCAGCCATGATGTCTTGAGT
>NW_026347219.1:0-297 GCF_001194135.2 Octopus bimaculoides | reverse complement strand
CAACTGGAACCCTCGACGTCGTAAGCGACGGAGTGCCAACACACACAATTCTCTGCCGATGAAATTACCTTGACCTTCTATGGATCAGGTGAGGAGGGATGTTTCCCCTACATGAATCTGTTTTTAAGGAGCTCGCTTCGAGAGTTCTATTCCCTCGCGTTCGGTACACTGTATTTATAATGGTAGTTTTGACTTTAAAAGTCCCTCATAGCGTGAGGTATTTACGTATAGTAACGCCCTCAATATAAATACAGAAATATATACATACATACATATATATATATATATATATATATA
>NW_026347218.1:0-321 GCF_001194135.2 Octopus bimaculoides | reverse complement strand
TATGTATGTATTGATATGTGTGTCTGTGTATGTATGTATTGATATATGTGTGGGAATGTACATATGTATGCATGTATATATGTATATATGTATTGATATGTGTGTGTGTGTGTGTGTATGTATATATGTGTTTACGTGTATATGCATGCATGTATGTTTGTATATGAGCATATATGTTGCTACATGTTCCGTTATGTATGCAAAACAATATCATATAATTTGTAAGAATTTTTGTGTTTATAGGTCTTCAAAGATATATGTATGCATAGTTATGTGCAGATGTGTGTGTGTGTGTGTGTGTGTGTGTGTGTGTGTGTGTGT
>NW_026347217.1:0-241 GCF_001194135.2 Octopus bimaculoides | reverse complement strand
CATACTATTACTACTAGATAAGAGACAATAAAATCAAAGACAGTTTAGAATTTTTGCCTTGAACCAATTACTAGCCTGAAAGACTTGGCTATGTCAAGATGGATTTTTATGTATTCATCATCCCACTTGGATTTGAAATGTTGCCACATTTATAATATGTCTATTCTACTGTAATTTTCTGCATTTTCCTACAGCTGAAGATTACTCTACATATTGCATTTAATGTAATGCTCGCATTACT
>NW_026347216.1:0-423 GCF_001194135.2 Octopus bimaculoides | reverse complement strand
TGATGCCCAGGTCTCTTACTGTTTGTGGTTCTGGGATTGCAGTACCTCTACGTCCTGTGTATGCCAGTTGGGAGGCACTTGTGGCCATGTAGTGCAGTACTTGAAATTTTTTTGCATTGAACTGCATGTTATTTTGCTCTGCCCACTTGTATATTGCATTTAGGTCATTCTACAGGCTTATAATATCATCAGGATTCTTTATTGCCTGAGATAGTTTTGTGTCATCAGCGTAGCTAGTGACAGTGACTCTCTGAGTGACCGTGGGCATGTCCAGAAGGGCCACTATGAACACCTTACACTCTATACTTATATAATCATATATGCATGTATATATTATATATATATAAAACGACATATATATACATGTATATATTATATATATATAAAACGACATATATATATATATATATATATATATGTCGT
>NW_026347215.1:0-466 GCF_001194135.2 Octopus bimaculoides | reverse complement strand
AGAACGAACGAAAGATCGAACGAACGATCGAGCGAATGAACGAACAAATGAACAAACGAACGAACGAACGAAATAAAGATTCAACGAACGTACGTACATACGTACGAATGAACGACCAAACGAAAGAACGAACGTACGTACGTACGTACGAAAGAACTAACGAACGATCGAACGAACGAACGAAAGAACGGAAGAACGAACGAACGAACGGTCGAAAGAACGACAGAACGAACGAAAGATCGAACGAACGAACTAGCGAACGAACGAACAAATGAACAAACGAACGAACGAAGATACGTACGTACGTAAGTACGAAAGAACGATCGAAATGAACGTAATAAAGATTCAACGAACGTACGAACGAACGTAGGTAGGTATGTACGTACGTACATACGTACGACTGAACGACCAAACGAAAGAACGAACGAACGAACGAACGAACGAACGGTCGAATGAACGACAGAAC
>NW_026347214.1:0-399 GCF_001194135.2 Octopus bimaculoides | reverse complement strand
ATTATTATTATTATTATTATTATTATTATTATTATCGTCATCGTCGTCGTCGTTGTTATTGTTATCGTTGTTGCTGTTGTTGTTGTTGTTGTTGGTAGTGGTAGTAGTGGGTGTGGGGTGGTGGTGGTGGCGGTGGTGTGGAGGTGGTGCTGGTGGTGGTGGTGCTACTGCTGCTGTTGGTGGTGGTGGTGCTGGTGTTAAATTTTTTGCTGTTGTTAACCTTCATATAATAATTACCATGATTATTATTCTTATCATCATCATCATCATCATCGTCATTATTATTATTACTATTATTATTATTATTATTAATATCATTATCATTTGTTATGAATCATAATGATTTAGGTTTTATTAGACTGAGATACAAAATATTTGAGAAACAATGGAACAGAAAAA
>NW_026347213.1:0-271 GCF_001194135.2 Octopus bimaculoides | reverse complement strand
GATAGATACATATATACATACATAAATACGTATACACATTTACACGTATATATATGTGCGTGTTTGTGTTTGTGTGTGCGTGTATGTATGTATATAATACAAGATACCATTTCCCTAGTAATTCCAGCGGTATTCTAATTGAAATGTTTACCATATGTATGCATGTATGTATGCATGTATGTGTGTATGTATGTATATGTGTATGTATGTGTGTATGCATGTATGTATGCATGCATGTATGCATGCTTGTATGTATGTATGTGTGTGTATG
>NW_026347212.1:0-494 GCF_001194135.2 Octopus bimaculoides | reverse complement strand
ATATATATATATATATATATATACACATAAATGTATATATATACATACACACATACATGCATATATACCTTCATACATACATAAACGACAGAGACATGGTAGACAGACACACAAGCAGAGTAATAGATAGGTAGATAGTTACATAAATAAATAAATGAATACGTATGTATACATTCAGAAATAAGCGCATACAGACATAAATGCATACATACCTATGCATTTATGTGTCTGTATGTTCATATATATATAAGTGTATATTGATATTTTGAAAGTGCTTTGCAAATTGTTCAATTTTAACAATAATTACCTTATCGGAATTTCCAGTTCTATGTTGAAATCTCAACGGAGTTTCATTAGTAATTCTGCAATACTGCGTAATGTGATAGCAAAAGATTGCCAAAGGATGGTCGCAGCATTCTAAAAGAGAACGATAAATTTATTTCACTCCATATTATAGGTAATCACAATATACGCACATCTAAGCACAGATAAAT
>NW_026347211.1:0-376 GCF_001194135.2 Octopus bimaculoides | reverse complement strand
TATCCAGTTTACGCATCAAGCATTTGGTTGATACTTCCTGTTCCTTGTGTTTGTATGTATGTATGTATGTATGTATGTATGTATGTATATATAAATTTATATACATATATTTTGTAGGTGAATATCTACATGTGTATGTATATATACATGGGTGTAAGCAAGTATGTATGTATACACACATATATTCATGTATATACACATTTTGTGGGTTTGTATCTGCGTGTGTACGTGTGTGTGCATGTGCATGTGTGTACGTGAGTGTGCATGTGTGTGTATGTGTATGTCTGAGTCTCCATCAGTATATATACGTTTATGTGCATCTATCTGTACATACTATTGTGTTTATATGTGTAAGTATATGTATATATATATATAT
>NW_026347210.1:2818-4247 GCF_001194135.2 Octopus bimaculoides | reverse complement strand
AAGTGACGGAGTGCCAACAATGTATGTATGTATGTATGTATGTATGTATGCATGTATGTATATAAACATGATCTGATTCTTTCAGTTTTCGTCTGCCAAATTCACTCACAAGGCTTTGGTCGGCCCGAAGCTATAGTATAAGATATTTGAACAATATTTTCTCTTTAAAGTATAAAGGAAAATATGGAAGAGAGAAACAAAAACTCATTGACATGCATGGTGAAATATAGACTAAAGGATGACGATAATATCGTAAAAAATAATATAGAAGACGATGGTTAAAATACGATGGAGGAGTGGGAGGGTGAGATATTAAGGAAGGAGTAACAAAAAGAGAGAGATGAGACTGGGAGGAGTAAAGAAATGAGAAATGAAACAAAAAAAAAAGAAACTGAGGGACAGAGGAGAGAGAGATGAGAGAGAGATGGTGAGGAATAAATATGACTGATGAGAGAACAGGCGAATTGAGAACTACATAGGTTTGCAAAAGAGACCGAAAGAAGGGGAGAGAGGGGGGTAAGAGGGAGAGGAAGAAGGAGAAAGACAGAGAGGGTAGAGAGAGCGAGAGAAAGAGAGTGAGAGAAATAGGAGGTAGGAAAAAGAGGGAGAGTGTAGGGTATGATTTTTCCTCGTTCTGAAAAAAAGGGGAAAAAAAAACAAAAAACAAAAAGTCAACGTCCTTTCATCAGAACAGACGATGCTTCACGAACTCTAATGAAGGGTAAAAATAAAAGGAAATTAAAAAAATAAAAATGAATGACAACAGCACCACCACCACCAACAGTAACAAACTTAGGAATTTTGTTGCCTTTATCAAGAGTTGTTTACCAGGGATGTTTATGCTGCTACAAGCAAGCCAACATTTGCTACTATCGTGATACAATTGCCAAAACATTTTAAATGTGATAGTATATAATTCGACAAAATGATATGCAAACATACATGCATACATATATACATACATACATACATACATACATACATACATACATCCAAAAATTTAGCACATAAATACATATGCATGCATCTAGACATAAAAACGCATCCATAAAACAAACATACAAATCTGCGCATACACTAACACCAAATACTGCACACACACACACATGCACAAATACCTAGATGATGTTGATAAAAGTTCCAATGAAGGAGCCTTGAATCTATGTTAGAGTCCGGCTCTATCGCTATGGACAAGAAATACAGAAATTAAACTGATTGATAACATACATACATGTATATACATACATATATGTATATACATATGTGTATACATATGTGTACATTATTATATATCCATCAGGGCTGATAAATATATAATATTGTACACTTCGGATAATATGCCCACTCTATTGACAGATATACGAGTGTATTTTTTCCTGACTTATGGACTTTTAGACGACTTACGCTGTATATATATATATATATATAT
>NW_026347210.1:0-1467 GCF_001194135.2 Octopus bimaculoides | reverse complement strand
GTATATGTATACATATACATCTCTCTCTCTCTCTGTCTTTCTGTCTCTCTCTTTCTCTCTCTGTGAAAGTATCTGTCACTACAGTATCGAAATGTGATTGTTTCAGTTAGTGGAATAGTTTCATTTTTAAAGTGAAAGTATTTGACATGAGTGTTTTTGTTTCACTTTTGACACGTAATACTTAAATAGTGGAGGAGATATTATGTTGCCGTGTGCTCGAACTCTGCAAGAAGTTAATAATTTTTTTTTGACTAAAACACAACTGAAACCTTAAGTAAGGCATGTGTAAAATTTGAATGAAATTGGTTGCGTAGTTCTCGAGTTTTAGGGATTCACACAGACAGACAGACAGACAGACAGACAGACAGACAGACACACATTCTCATTTTTATATATATAGATAGATAATTTATTTATTTATTACTAACCGAGAAAAGAAATGGAGTGGATGTAATTGGGTGTAATTGGGTGAAACGGGTTCAGTATATAACTAGTGTTTTCGAAACCCTCTTTCAAATTAATATTGAACCGTCGAAGTATGAAGTCAACACCCAAAATCAATTTGCTATCGAAGCATAAAGCCAGCTTAAAGTAAAATAGTAGGAAGATATAGAAATCGCCTCCTTTATACCATGTATTAATGGTGTTTGTGTGGGGTGAACTGGCAGAATCTGTAGAGTGTGCTTGACAAAATGCCTTGTAGTAGTAACTTATTGTCCTTTACGTTCAGAGCTCAAAGCCTGCCGAAGTGGACTTTGCGTTTCATTCTACAACAGTTGATAAAATAAAATACATAAATACGTCGCTACGCACGTTTCCACAAATCACGTGATTTTGACATCAGAGTCGGTATCCTACAAGTCAGTATCATTAGACGGTAGCCAGTATAAAATAAGAGCTTTATTTGCATACCTATTAACGAATTTAAAAGATATGTGTGTGCGTGAGCGCGCACGTGTTTGTCCCCATTATAAAAAAAAATAAATGCGCCCTTTTAAAGCCTAGCCAGGCTCATGGGCCCAGTTTCCCGGTTTCTATGGCGTATGTGTTCCCCAGCTGGACGGGACGCTAGTCCATCGCAGCGTTACTCATTTTTGCCAGCAGAGTGGACTGGAGCAACGTGAAATGAAGTGTTTTGCTCAAGAACACATGTTACCCGGTCCAGGAATCGAAACCACAATCTTACGATCATGATGCTGACACCCTAACCACTAAGCCACGCGGCTCCACGTTTGTCCCCATTACCGCTTGATAACCAGTGTTGGTTTGTTTGGTTAGTCCACATTACTCTTTAAGGAACATGGGGCCGGTTTCCCGGTTTCTCTGGCGTATATATTCCTCCCTGGACAGGTCGCTGGTCCGTCGCAGGATTACCCATTTTTACAAGCTGAGTGGATTGGAACAACATAAAATGGTGTGTTATGCTCAAGAACACAACGCATCGAAACCACAATCTTACGATCATGA
>NW_026347209.1:6615-7124 GCF_001194135.2 Octopus bimaculoides | reverse complement strand
GGCAACAGCCACGCTCAAAATGGTGTTTTTACGTGCCACCTGCACAGGAGGCACTCCAGCCGCACGGGCAACGACCTTGCTTGAATGTGTTTTCACGTGCCACCGGCACAAGTGCTAGTAAGGCGACGCTGGTAACAATCACGCTCAAATGGTGCTATGTACGTGCCACCGGCACGGAAGCCAGACAGCCGCTCCGGCAATGATCACGCTTGGACGGTACTCTTAGCGTTCCATTGGCACAGGTGCCATTCATCGAATTTGTTTCACTCACGATTTCAATTTCATTTGCCCCAACAGGTCTTCGCAAGCCAAGTTTAGTGTCCAATGAAGGAGAGGTTGGCATGGGTGCCGGTCGTCAAATTTGGATTGATTTCATTTGCCCCAACAGGTCTTCGCAAACAGAGTTTAGTGTCCAATGAAGGAAAGGTATGCATAAGTGGGCTGGCTACACCCCTGGCAGAGGCCTCGGATTATGGTCTCACTTGGCTTGCCAGGTCTTCTCACGCACT
>NW_026347209.1:1676-3660 GCF_001194135.2 Octopus bimaculoides | reverse complement strand
ATATATATATATATATATATATATATATATAAATACATATGTACGACAGTCTTCTTTCAGTTTCCGTCTACCAAATCCACCCACAAGGCTTTGGTCAGCCCCGAGGCTCTAGTAGAAGACACTAGCCCAAGGTTCCACGCAGTGGGACAGAACCCGGAACCATGTGGTTGGTAAGCAAGCTATTTTATATGCCATAAAGGCATTACAAAGAGGGAACAAACAAGGACAGTCAAACATAAAAGGGTGAAGTAGCTGCTATATCGATTAAAAAATTAGTCTCGAATGATAAATGATCTAACGAATAATGGTATACTTTATGATATAATATATACAATTTAAAAATTTAGCGCTCATTGCGATTTGCCATGGATTCCCTAAAGGAAAGGCATCTGGCCACCTGGATAGAACCTCTACTTTTTATCCTGAATGCACTTACTTGGTGCACCCAACTTGCTTACCACAGGTTTCCATCTTTTCACAAATATATCTCGTGACAGACACCTCTTCTCCAGTCTGATCTTACTACTGAGATGGTAACTAAAGAAGTTGACCAACCCCCTAGCCAGAGACAAAGGTACCTGTCACTATGCCTTTCACACGCGTCTTTCATACTGTTTCTTTCAGTATGGCTACTATGCAGAAAAACAAGCCTTCCTTTCCCTGTTAAGGGAAGGAGGTGGCACAATATCGACGATAGACTCAGCTGATAGCTGTACTCTTTCCATCACTGACAACAGTTGTTCGACAAAAGCTATCAGTTCCGATAATTCCAGACACTCTATGAATGCATGCAAGACGGTTTCCTTGTCTTGCCCACATCTCGGGCATGTTGGCGAGATGGCACTTTCGTGCCTTGATAGCTTGTCACGAACCGGTAACACCGCACGGAAGTACTGCCAAGCCAGGGATTTCTGGTAATTATCCAGAGTCTCCCCCAAGGTGTCTTCGGACATGGTCTCTACTAACCAGCAATAAAAATCCGTGGTGGAACCCCTGCTGCCGGCATTGCCTGCCCAAGAGAGTAGCTGAAGTGCCTGACCGCACTCCAATTGCCAGCCCCCTAGTCTAGGTCTCTGCCAATGTCCGTTAAGGACGTTAACTGCAGAAGATAGAACTGGACGTGCGGTGACCACACCTGCTCTCCATCTAGGTAAAGCCAGAGGTGCCTCAACCTTAACGCAAATTTTCGCACCTTCAGCCACCCTTTAGCAGTTTCTGGCAGCAGACAGAGCGTTTCACAAGTGGCTTTCCACCCTTCCACAAGAAGCGGAAACGGATTCTCTCCAACTTGTTCAGCCACAAACTGGAGCAAGGCACCACGGTTAGACGGTAGGTGATTACTGATGCTATAAACATCTGCACCATCTCTGCCCTCCCTAGCAAGAATAATGTCCGCCCAGACCAGGTCTGGGTTAGAGCATTTTGCTGGCCACCTCACTTCAATTTTTCTCTATCTGGAGGTCTGGACCAACCCAGACTCCAAGCAGCTTAACAG
Organism: Octopus bimaculoides; assembly: GCF_001194135.2. Classification (NCBI taxonomy): domain Eukaryota; kingdom Metazoa; phylum Mollusca; class Cephalopoda; order Octopoda; family Octopodidae; genus Octopus; species Octopus bimaculoides. Next base: position 2,165 of record NW_026347209.1, on the reverse strand, counting down.
GACCTTCCGCCCAAAGCTCCACGATATTATTAGACGCCATCGGCTTGCTCCTTCAGGTGCCGAGTTGCAAACCGACCGACTTGTACTTGTTAACCTTTGCTCCTGCCATCACCTCATAACTTTTGATGGCCTTTTCCACCACTGGAAGCTGGCCCTCATCCACCACGATGATGGAGATGTCATCTGCATACACCGTAGCTCCTCTTCCACACCATAGATCATGCGGTGTGCCCCCTAGCGCCTCCAACTTCCACAGTAATGGCTCAAGAGCCAGTACATACAAAAGCGGAGATAGGGGACACCCCTGACGCACTGAGCATTCGATCCTGAATGGCTTCGCAAAGAAACCATTCACTTTCATGACAGACTCGATGTCGCTGTACAATGCAGCGATCCAACCACGGAAGGTCGGGCCCAAGCCAGCCTTCTCGAGGACCGCCAATAAGTACCGATAGTCGACCCTATCAAATGCTTTAGACTGGTCTAAAT
>NW_026347209.1:0-1583 GCF_001194135.2 Octopus bimaculoides | reverse complement strand
AGAGCATGTTTGCGCTTCCCCTGCAAGTCTGTCCACGACCTGCGCCAACCTTTTCACTAGCACCTTGGCCAAAATATTTAACTCTGTGTTCAACAGAATTAAGAGCCTGAAATTTCATCCCCCTTGCTCGGGTCCTCCCTGATCAACGTTACCACCCCTCGGCTTGCAGACTTGGGAATTCTCCCATTCTGCTGCCAATTAGCGTAGACGCTGGCCATCAGGTGCCTGAACAAGTCTGGTATATTTTTATAAAATTCATAGGGCAGATCATCGAGACCTGGCGACCTCACCCTGGGGCATTCGCCTAGCACCTCAATCACCTCCTCGGCTGTGATTGGCCCTTCACAGTACTCAGCTTCTCAGATACGGGCCACCAGCCAGGAAGTCCCTAAGGGCCTCACCATGATCCAGCACCCTGCTCCTCCCGAACAACTCGGTAAAGTGCTTGTAAAATGCCTCATACATCTCGACCGAACTCCCGTTGTCATCAACAAGAGACCTTATTGTGGCATCATTGCCACACTGGGTTTCTACCGTACGGGCCCATCTGGCAACATTAATTCCCTCATGGCCCAATGCGTGCACATTAGCCCGAACTCTGCACCCCTCATGTTTGGCTTTGAGGTGACGGTCAAAGGGTGTTCTCGCTGCCAGAATGTGGGATGCAAAGCCCAACTTCAACGCCTCCTCTAAGTCCTTAACTAGCTGCCCTTCTATTCTAGCCTTATCAATTCTTAGCTGGTGGCTAAATCTAACAGACTTGAAACAACTGGCTCTTTTGAGGGCGAACCACCACCGCACCGGTTAATGCCCTCTGTACTAGCACCTTAATCCGGCTACGGTACGCCTCGCAAGACAAAATAGATTTGTTCACCTTCCAGTAGCCGGATCCTCTCTTAACTGTCCTACCTATGTTCAGCTTACGCTTAACCATTCTATGATCAGTGTAGGACACCTGAACAAGCTGTGGACAACTAAAACCAGCCTTATCTTCAGCTCTTATGACTATCCTGTCTAAGTAAGACTTGAGCCTTCCATCGCCATTAATCCAGGTCCACTCTGAGACATTCGGATGGTCAAGCATGAACTGATCTGCTAGCTGAAAGCACTTAAGTAGATCTACCAGTCACTTTTCTACCAGTCGAGCCAACGCTATCAATGCTCACGTCAACGATAGCGTTAAAGTCTCCTAACACCACTAATGTCTTCGACGTCACGAGAAAGTTCTCCAAGCACCGATGAAAATCAGTTTGGAATCCTCTAGCACAAGGTGCATAGACTCTGATCAACCTGAAGGCCTTACTGCTGTATGTCACATCAAGGACGATGCATATCATACCTTGAACAAATACACATAGACTAGCTAATCTTTAACAATAAAAGTGAATAATTGAATTAAAACCGACAAATATGTTGAGTAATAACATTATTTAGTACTATCCCCAAAACTGAATCATAAATTTGAATGTGCATATAAATCTGTAAGCATATGTATGTGTGTATGCTTGTGTATGTGCATGTGTGTATGCATACATATATTTATATATATGTATATATATATATATGTATGTATATATATATAT
>NW_026347208.1:0-565 GCF_001194135.2 Octopus bimaculoides | reverse complement strand
CACACTGAAATATACACACATTTACAGACGTATACACCGGTAAATACGAGTTTAAAATGGTGTATAGTAGACATATGTAGGTATGTATGCATGTGTGTATGTATGCATGTATGTACGTACGTATATGTACGTACGTATATGTACGTACGAAAAGCCACCTACCTCCTCTCTCTATAAAGCTACGTATTCCTCACATCCATCTTTCTTTCTCTTCCTCGGCGTTTTAAAAGTTAGTTATGTGTATGTGCATGTGTGTATAATGTGTGCGTGTTTGTATGCATGCATCTATGTATATCCGTGAATAACAGCTGTATTAACGTTACATCACACTGCCACTCCATATTTGTCGCTCACACAACGCTATTCTTGCCTTCCCTGATATCAGCCACACTCACTATGCCACCACATGTTCCTCACTCTAACACTCTTTGCACTCTTTTCTTCATTTTATCAAATGATATCCCAACCACCCTAAGGGACCCATTATAGGTTTTTTATTGAAATCCAATTAGCCTCCTATAATTGAACTGGATGTTAGTTTAACATGTATGCAAAGTTTCATCAA
>NW_026347207.1:0-536 GCF_001194135.2 Octopus bimaculoides | reverse complement strand
GTATATGCATATATATGTACATGTATGTACATACCTTCATCTACATGTATTATTTGTATATATAGATGCATATCTGGGTACAGGACGTTGCAAAAAAACGTGGACAAAATGATAAACAGAGTACAGAAAACACACAGGCCACATAGAGAACATTTCCTTCATCAGCTGGCACCATTATAACACTGGCGTTTCGTAGAGTTAGGGCAGAACGCATCGTTGCAATGGCTCTTTCCAGTGATATAAATTAAATTTGTTCCATGGAGGAATATAGTGGCGGACAGAAAACAAGACAGCAAAATGAAACAGTGAACTAAACAAACAAAGGAGGCTATACGGCCAGACGTGAAAAAGTATGTGTATATGGAACGCTGTGAAGCACGTTCGTGTATATATATATATACTTATATCTTCTAAGTTTAAATCACTTCACGTCCTACAAAGGTGTCAGAGTTGAGTCGTTGCACTCGTACTTTGTGTTTCCACTCCATTGCAAGAATTCTGGAACATCTCCAGTTCTCTCCACTTACAGTTTTCCC
>NW_026347206.1:0-516 GCF_001194135.2 Octopus bimaculoides | reverse complement strand
ATATGTATGTATAAGTATGTATGTCTATGTATATATGTGTGTGTGTGTGTGTATATATATATATATATATAAGTATAAGAGAGAATGAAATGGTTATATCTGGAATAATCACAATAAAAGATATATTATTAATATATAGAATTGTAACTCTATATTAAAGATTGAATGATAATGTACAGTAGAGAATAAGAAGTTATTTAAAATTCTTAGTCATTTCATGAATTATGCATCCCATTTAAATGAGATTGAAAATGTGCTCCAGCATGGCCACAGTCAAATGACTGAAACAAGTAAAAAGAAGGAAAAAGAAAAGAATATTATAGATGCATATCCACTCTTCAGAGATATCAAGAGGAGAAAAGGATTTTTAAAGGATTATCAATATTAATCAGTCTGTAATGATACATATAGGTGTTATATTAATTTAGAATATTTATATTAATTTGGAATAAATATTTTATCCTTAAAAGACATATTTATTAATTATATGTATATATATATATATATATATATATA
>NW_026347205.1:0-785 GCF_001194135.2 Octopus bimaculoides | reverse complement strand
ACAAATGCCCAAATAAAATAGAGAATTAGGAGAAAATAATAAACCCTGTCAGCAAAATTTGATTTACACATACAATATACATACTGGCAAACACGATACACGACACACACACACACACACACACACACACACGTGCGTGCACGTGAACTCAGAGCTCATATATATACAGAGAAAGATTCAATGTTTTGTGTATCTAACTTGTTGTTTCCACTTTAAAATTCTTTTTTTTTTTTTGCTTTTTCTCAATTTTATTTATCATCTATTTTTTTTTTTGATTTTGATTTTTTCCTGCTACATGCCAGTGCATCTCATTACTCAATATTAACCAAGCATGAAATAGTGCAATTGTTGTTCACATACGGTGTTTATTTTGTTCAAGATACAGTATTTATTTCCGATCTCAAAACCTCTTTAAAATCCCATTATTATTATCATTATCATTATTATTATTATTATTATTATTATTATTATTATTATTATTATTGCTATTATTGTTATTGTTATCCTCATCAACATCATCATTACTATTATTACTATCTTCAATTTTTTTTGTACTTTCGTTTTTATTTCTTTGTTTTTTTTTATAAACTTGGCAGAATTGCAAAATCTGTTTAACAAAAGTAAAATTCCCAGCAGGTTTATTACACATCGTATGCTTTTTTTTTTCTCTCACTTCACTCCTCTTCAGCACCATCCCACACTCTTTCATTTCTAAAATATATCAACATTGGCAGTCGTCATAAAAATAACAACACTTCTATTATATATATATATATATATATATA
>NW_026347204.1:0-284 GCF_001194135.2 Octopus bimaculoides | reverse complement strand
TCGGTGGTTATGCGAATAAGGGGTCCAATGTAGGTCATATATCAGCGTGTTAATATAGGATATACTTTTCGTAATGAGATAAAAAAAAACCAAGGCTGTGTATAATATAGAACATTTATAAATCGAATGTCTTACAGTTGTTTCAAGGATATTTATTATATCCCTTCATCAGAGACGTTGTGAGAGGATGGTTAAGAAATAGTTAATTTAGATAAGATAGGAAATAGAGAGTGGATGCCGGGATATTGTATTTGTAAATCCATTGTTTAGGCAGAATGGTATAC
>NW_026347203.1:0-531 GCF_001194135.2 Octopus bimaculoides | reverse complement strand
ATATATATATCAGCAAACATAAATATATACATCCCCGTGTATATGAGAATGAATTAATATATATAGAAATATATATCGCAATATCTATTGCAGGTACAGCGCACAGCAAACACGCAGACATCCATTCCTGTCAAAGATCCAGTGTGTATGTATGCTTCTGTAGGCTGCCCTGAACATCGTCATGCACAGTTATTCCCGACATTTGACCGAAAATATAACTGCGAATCGGGGTTGCAACTAATGTCTATGACACAGACATATTGGCACACATACATACACACACATACATACACACATACATACATACATGCACATACATACATACATACATACATGCATGCATGCATGCATACATGCATATATATATATATATATATACATATATACACATACATACATATGAATGTATGTATGTATGTATGTGTACATATAATCTTTTAGCTTGTTTCAGACATTCGTGTGAAGCCATGCTGGGGCATTCCTTGGCGGCTTTCATTCAAATGAATCGAACCCAGAACCTCAGATATATAT
>NW_026347201.1:0-470 GCF_001194135.2 Octopus bimaculoides | reverse complement strand
TATATATACATGCATATTCATTTGAATTAGGTACTTAAGTTGAAGCACCAAGTCAATCCGGTATTATACGCACAGCTCGAAGTAAGGTGAATAAAATCAAAATAGGCAATAGGATATCAAGTAGTGATGCAGTATGACCGTTTCAGGTGGCTCCATTTAATTGAAGAATGCAACCATAACATCTGATTGTACTGTTCAATTAAATGGATCCGCTTGAAACGGTTGTACTGCATGCATCAGTACTTGATATCATGTTGCTGTATTATATATATATACTTTATTTAAAAGCAGCAGAAATATCACAAAAACTGTAACAGCTTTTGTTATACTTCCGCTGCTTTTACATAAAACATATTGCTCTACCTCTGGTATTTGAGTACTCTTTTTTCCACCATGTTTCACATTTATGCGCTTACTCCGGTATATATATCCATACATACATACATACATACATACATACATACATATAT
>NW_026347200.1:0-210 GCF_001194135.2 Octopus bimaculoides | reverse complement strand
TTTTGATATTGCCATTGTTACTCTTCACTCACTCACTCACTTCACTTCACTCACTTCACTCACTCACTCATTCACTCACTCACTCACTCACTTTGTGTCACTATCTGTCTGTTTGCTTCGTGGCGCCATCCCTTTCACACATTATCTCTCGTATACACACACACAATTATTCTCTCTATCTCCCTCTCTCTCTCTCTCTCTCTCTCTCTC
>NW_026347199.1:0-642 GCF_001194135.2 Octopus bimaculoides | reverse complement strand
TATGTATATATACATATATATATATGTATATATACATATATATATATATGCTATATATGTGTGTGTGCATATATTAATATATATATATTTGCATATATATACATATATATATATGTATATATATTTGCATATATTTTTATACGTGTATACACATATACATATATATATATACATATTTACATATACATAATCATATTTTTTACCGTTGGTGTGTTGCATGTTTTATTCTCGTTTTATGGGTATATAAATGAACTCAGACATTTAAGGAAACGTTTGAATGTGGAATGGACAGTTCGCGGTTTCAAGTCTTTTGTAAGTTATTTCATTTATAATATTTATAGTCAAACATTTTTTCAATTTTCAAATTTTGAATTATTAATATTATCAACATTATACTTTTTTCGTTTATTTATTATTTTTTTTTTGTTATCAGTTTTAGCTTTTGGTTACCATTGAGTCTTCTTTTTTCTTTCCTTTTTTTTCTCTTTTAACAAATATTTATTGTTGCTATTAATTGTTGTTGCAGTTTTCTTTTTTTCGTCTTTATTTAATACATTCCAAAATATCCTTGAAATTTATTTATTAAAACACATTTCTCTACTGAACACATACAGGCAAGAAAAGAAATTAATTGATAGGGGG
>NW_026347198.1:0-429 GCF_001194135.2 Octopus bimaculoides | reverse complement strand
TCTCTCTCTCTCTCTCTCTCTCTCTCTCTCTCTCTCTCTCTCGCTTTCACGCAACCAAACATACACACAATACATTATTACCTTATATTGAGTGTGCTTTGTTTTCTGACTTATGTATGTATGTGTGTCTATATCTATCTATCCAACTTCAAAAATATATATATATAAAAGTTCGAAACCTGAAGCCCGGCTGTAAAACATGGTAAATGTTTTTATTTTTCATTCCCTATAAGTACGTATATATAGATATGTATGAGATTGTATGCCTGTATGTATATATATGCATGTACTATGTATGTATATGTTTTTATGCTTATACGTGCGCCATACTTTGCTCCAAACGTATGCACGTATGTGTGTTGGTATGTGTGTGTGTGTGCACGTATGTATGTATGCATGCATGTATGTATGTATGTATGTATGTATGTA
>NW_026347197.1:0-237 GCF_001194135.2 Octopus bimaculoides | reverse complement strand
ATATATATATGTTTGTATGTATGTATATGTATGTGTGTGTATGTGTGTATGTGTATCATCATCATCGTTTAACGTCTGCTATATATATACATACTTATAATGTGTATGAGTGCTTGTGTGCATACGCATATGTTATCATATAGACAAGTGCATGTCTTTGTGCACTTATATATATCTATGAATAAGATCTGTCTCTCTCTCACTATCTATCTATCTATCTATCTATCTATCTATCTA
>NW_026347196.1:0-478 GCF_001194135.2 Octopus bimaculoides | reverse complement strand
AAGTCTCTCCGAACAGAAAATTAGCGATGGTTTTTACCTCGTCAAATGAACGGGCGCCCGCGAGACTGAGTGGGGTTTTTCGTATCATCGGTTGGCGGCGGTGAGTGGGCCGATGGCGGATCATTGTTTGAGTGGTTCCAATGACATACGGACACACTCACCATAAGCGTCGTGTCTCTGTTGCGGCCCACGAGACACACGGTTTTCAATCTGAGTCGGAGAAGTGGAAGTGAATCAACGACTGGAATTACAATCTGACAAACACAGAGAAGACGCGACATCTGCTAATTTACTTTGTCCACTGAATCAAACACTTTTCAATTCAAAATTGTCTCAAAATGAATTAACAACACGAAGGGAAGTAACACGTGCTATTCTACAAGAGTTATTGCCCTTTAACTGCTAATGATTTCAGATAACGATGATATTCTCAGCTTACAACTATGATAATCCCGTTTTTTATACTTCCTAATTAAAA
>NW_026347195.1:0-422 GCF_001194135.2 Octopus bimaculoides | reverse complement strand
ACATATATATAATTATCATCATTATTACATATGCGTCTGAGGGAATGCTGCTGTATTTGCACATGCATGCATATATACCATATTCCTCGGAGAGTGTTTGCAAAATGGTTAATGCAGTAAATCGTGAATAGGTAAGCAAGAGTGTGTGTGTGTGCGTGTGTGTGTGTGTGTGCGCGCGTGTGTGTATGTGCGCGTGTGTGTGTCTGTGTGTGTATGTCAGTGCAAATGAGTGTCCCTGTGCCTGTAGAGAGCACGTGTGTATGTTTGCGTATATTTATTTCATTGATGTAGGAGAGAGTATTTTATATATAAATATTTAGATTATGTTTACAATTATATATACACATATACACAAACATACACGCATATATATGTGTGTGTGTATGTATATACATATGTACATATAAATGTATATATATATA
>NW_026347194.1:0-324 GCF_001194135.2 Octopus bimaculoides | reverse complement strand
ATACATACATACATACATACATACATACATATATACATACATGTGTGTGTACATGTCTGTGTCTGGGGCTGTGTACCTCTGTGCGTCTGCGATTGTATATCTGTATGAATCTATGTATGCATATATCCATCTATTTCTCTCTCTCTCTCCCTCTCTTTCTATAGCTATCCATCTATCTTTCGATTTGTACATACATGCATATGTATATGTGTGTGTGTTGCGTGCGTGTATGTGTGAAAGTGTATATATATATGTAGAGATATGTTTATGTATCTATATGTATGTATATATATGTATATATATATATATACATATATATATATG
>NW_026347193.1:0-661 GCF_001194135.2 Octopus bimaculoides | reverse complement strand
ATATATATATATATCAGAACACACACACATACACGCACATGTACACTCATGTAGATAAGTTTTGTATATAACCGCAATGGATATATATGACGAAATCTTATATGAATCGAGCAGAGCGACCCTACCGCTCCCTTTGTTAATGTTCAGAAATTACAAGCCATGTAATTCCACCGCGCCCCGCACCCTCAGTTCACCAACAATCACACACAAAGTTCTGTTCATTGTGATATGAGTTAGACAAATTTCGTTTCCTTCTTGATTTTTATCCTAGCTTTTTCGCTTCGCTTTCATGTTTGAAGTACAGACAGTCGTTGACCTAACTGCGTAGGATTTGCCATAACCGCAACGTTGGCGATGTGGGGGTTTGTAATTAAAGATTTAACAATCTGGAGAGACAAATGAAGAATGTTTTACATCAGTGCTTCTCAAAATTTGTTAGCTATCGCCTCTCATTTCCCTTATTAACACTTTTTTAAAACGCCCACTTGCTCATATATTAATGCACATACACATAATATCAGGTCAAAGGAATTTAGTTCTTGGCATCATGTTGTGGTGAGTGACTATTAACCACAGATGCGCCCTACTATGAATGAATAATATGAGGATAGTTAGTGTATATATGTATGTATGTATGTATGTATGTATGTATGTATGTATG
>NW_026347192.1:0-578 GCF_001194135.2 Octopus bimaculoides | reverse complement strand
TGTAAAAACACATAAAGATACATAAAAAGTAAATATAAAAATATATAAAAGGTAAATATATATAAAAAAAATTTTTTTTTTTAAAGTAGTAAATATAAAAAAAAATATATATATATACATATATATATATAAAAAGAAATGCATATAAAAATATACACACACACAGCACAGCACAACAACACGCACACACAGAATTTAAACACACACACAGAAACAAACATTGTTGGGTGGACGTTACTACACAGTAGTTCTTACGTCCTTTCGACGAGTCTTATTTTTCATCCCGCAGGATGCCAACAATCACCCTCCTCACCAAGCGAGCTTGGTGGGGTTGCCAGTTTAGTCGCCGACGACCCGACCATGAGACAGGTTGTACTGGATTACATGTTACCAGTAGCGCTCAGGAATACTTATAAGAGCGACCTGACATATATATACAAACTATGCCATTTTAATCCTAAGCAATGCCAGGTATATATATCAGGGGGTGCTAAAAGCTCTTGGCTTTGGATAAAAGAAAATACAGGTAGATCAGTTAATTATGATTTTATTCAACATATTCCCCTCTCAGATTCACA
>NW_026347191.1:0-266 GCF_001194135.2 Octopus bimaculoides | reverse complement strand
TTGACTTCCCATTCTAAATTCTAAATTTCTTCTTTTCCTTCTTTTCTTCCATCCTTGTCCAACGTACTGTCTCGTAGCGTTGCAACTTCCAACGGTTTTTTTAAAAATAAGATATGTAGCCATCTTCTCTAGCCACAGTTATCACATTCGGTTAAAATGTCTTACGGTTAAGTTGGCTCTCATGTATTTCCCTGAAGAGAAGATTACATCTTTATTAACATCACCTATTCCTTTGGAAGGAACCATTTGTAATCTTCGAAACATAT
>NW_026347190.1:0-375 GCF_001194135.2 Octopus bimaculoides | reverse complement strand
TATGTATATATATCAACGAAAAATAAAAAATTACTGAAAATGCTCTTTAAAAAGGACGCCATTACATGTAGTCAAAATGTCGGCGTATAAAAGCTATTATTGTGAAATTACTTTTTACCGATACCGCTCTTTTCTTTTATATATAGATTTCATATGCTTTATATTTTGTATTTGATGTTTCGAATACTTTAGACACTTTCTTTTTGTTTTATTTTATTTATCCTATATATATATATATTTTTTATACTTTATGTATTTTCCGTTTCCTATTTAATACTTTTTTTGTCATTTTTATATAGTTATACAATACATACATACACACAAACACACACACGTATGTATGTATCTATGTGTGAATATTTCTTTGCTTATATT
>NW_026347189.1:0-489 GCF_001194135.2 Octopus bimaculoides | reverse complement strand
CACACACACACACACACACATACACACACACACACACATGTATATATACAGACAGACGTATAGCAGGAAATACTACACACCAGATATAGCGCATATACACAACTATGTGAATGTATACAAATATACATACGTGACTATATATTCATGCTTATATGATTTTTTTCCCCCTTTCTTTTCCAAACGTTTGTGGTATATTGGTTTTTCTAAGTAAACTTAGAAGACCCAGTGTGTGTGTATAAATATACATATATGCGTGTACACACTTTTGTATATATTATGCATATGTAATATGTACGTATCCCTGTATCTGCATACATGTCTATTTATCTATCTAAACAGTATGTGTATTAAGTATTATTATTTGTATACATACATACATACATTCATCCATGCATACATACATACGCACACACACTCACACACACGCAGACATATATATGCATATACACACACACACATATATACATATATATATATATGTATATATAT
>NW_026347188.1:0-437 GCF_001194135.2 Octopus bimaculoides | reverse complement strand
ATATATGTATAGGTGCGGGCGTGGCTGTGCTAAGAAGCCTGCTTGCCAACCATATGGTTACGGGTCTTCTGCTATAGTCTTAGTCTTACCAAAGCCATGTGTTGATGTGTCTACGTCCCAATAATCTAGCGGTTCGGCAGAATAGATCGATAGAATAAGCACCAGGATTACAAAGAATAAGTCCAGGGTCGATTTGTTCAACTAAAAGGCGGTTCACCTGATTTTTGTATAGAGATCAAATGTATGTACTGTACGTTAGCTCATACCCTCCATCAAATTGACGTTGCCTTGACAGGTGCACTGTTGGCCACGAGTCAGCTGTCGAAGTAATAGCAGAGCAACGTCAGAAGTGTTTTTGCGCAAGAGCACAACAAACTAGCCGATCTAGGAATTGAAACCATGATCTCGGCATTGTTATTGTAACACCCAAACCACTA
>NW_026347187.1:0-454 GCF_001194135.2 Octopus bimaculoides | reverse complement strand
TTTTGATATAGATATAGATATACATATAGATATATAGATATAGATATACGTATATATGAATAGCTGTGCCAGTATCTGAGTTGTGTTTGTTCATGTAAGTATACACGTGTATGTGTCTATTTGCGTTTGTTCGTGTGCACATGTAATTATGTACGAAACAAGATTAACGGGATAAATTACTGAATATACGAAGTAAATATAATTACATATTTTCACGAAATGATAGTAATTTCGGAGTTTTACTGAAGCTATCGTTTCAAACTATTTCAGAATATTCCTACCATTTCAGCGAATGAATGCTAGATAGGTAAGATGCTTAATTAATTTATGCGCAAAATAGCCGAGCATTCCACAGACACACGAAATCTTGACATTATCCTCAACAACTTACATCTACTGAATCAACTTCTCCATACTCAGCCATCACTACGAGCTTACATTCATATATATATAT
>NW_026347186.1:0-318 GCF_001194135.2 Octopus bimaculoides | reverse complement strand
GATAGATAGATAGATAGATAGAATAGGGAACACAAAGAGCAAACTTATTACATAGATGTACACAAACACACTGGTAATATAACACAAACTAGCACATATACATACATTATTCTACAAATAATATAAGGTAACACGCATACGTTCATTTTCCTTTGTGTGTGTGTTTCTGCCTGTGTGTCTTATAGTTTTGTGTGAGACTCTGATTGCATGCATGTAATCAGTTCAAGGCCAATTGCAGCCGCAGGCGTCTGAAAGGCTCACCGTCCATAATTATTAATTTCAATTTTTGGAACGGTTCTACCGCTGTGATCTAATCAG
>NW_026347185.1:4391-4876 GCF_001194135.2 Octopus bimaculoides | reverse complement strand
GAGAACATTTTCCTTCATCAGTTGCCACCATTCTAACACAGGCGTTTCGAAGAGTATATATATATAAGGCGCAGGCGTGACTGTGTTGAAAGAAGCGTGCTTCCCAACCAAATGGTTCCGGGTTCAGTCCAACTGTGTGGAATCTTGAGCAAGTGTCTTCTACTGTAGCTTTGGGCCTACCAAAGCCTTGTGAGTGGTAGACGGAAACTGAAAGAAGCCCGTCGTATATAAATATATGTCTGTGTGTCTCTATTTGCGCTCCCACCATCCCTTGACAACCGATGCTGGTGTGTTTATGTCCCCGTAACTTAGCGGTTCTACAAAAGAGAGCCAATAGAATAAGTACTGGGTTACAATGAATAAGTCCTGGGGTCGATTTGTTCGACTAAAGGCGGTGCTCCAGCATGGCTGCAGTCAAATGACTGAAACAAGTGAAAGAGTGAAAGAGTATATATACATATAATCATACATATAATAACATAAAT
>NW_026347185.1:2123-4163 GCF_001194135.2 Octopus bimaculoides | reverse complement strand
TATATATATATATATATATATATATATATATATGCATATATACATACATACATACATGTACATGCCTACATATATATGTATATATACATGTATATATGGGTACAGGACGTGAAAAAAACGTGAACAAAATGAAAAACAAGTAGAGAAACGAGACAGGCAGCATAAAGAACATTCCCTTCATCAGTTGTTCCTTGTTCATTTTTCTTTGCTCGTCATCAGTCTGGAATAGCAATGTCTCTGGATGCAGGCTTAGCTGGGTGGAGGTGCTTGTCTCCCCCTTGTAAACATAAAGATACAGGAAATGTGTCAAGGACGACAGGAAGCGGTGCTGCTTCCTACAGCTAAATAGCAGTAGTATTATTCCCTTCGTGGGACTGTCGTTTACAACATACAACTACTTTATCGCATCACTACTGCATAATTCTCTGAGAGATTTAGAAATGTATTATTTCTATGTATATATATATATATATATATATACATGCGTTCATGCCCGCGGCTTCCATGTTCGACGGGGCGCCATCCTACTTGCCCGCTCGTCGGAAAGCCAACTCTCATTCGATCGCGCAGCCTGTAGCTTTAGGTCCAGTGAGGATTGCACAACACCTCACTGACCCACTCCACCCTATTGACATAACCAAGAGACAAGTCAGGACAAGATATCCTCTGTCGATAGGGGCTGCAGGCTCAGGAATATGCGAGCGCCATGATCTAAGCGCAGACAAAAGATCTCCAAAATGTCAAATGCCATCCTTAAATATCCAGTTTTATACCAGACTGACCTTCTCCTAGAGCAAGGGTCGGCGAACAGAGGTAAATGACCCCAAGTGGGATAAAAATGAAAATATTGGGGGTAATGTATACTCATTAAGTATAAGTAATATTATATAAAAAAAAAAACATGTTCCTTGTTACGACAGAAATTTTTTCTTCTGGCAAGACTGCATCTATCCAATGTAATGGACGTAATTGCTAAGGTGTTGTCAACATAATCTCTCCAAAACTGGAAGTGAAAAACTTTCTAGAAAAATCCATTTGTTTCATGATGAGAATATTAATTTATTTTATAGCATTTGTTTTATACTTTTTATATTTATAATTGTGTTCTCTTGTGAAGGCGCGTGGCTGAGTGGTAAGGGCATTCGGCCTTAGTGAGTTCAATTCCCGGCGACGCGTTGTGTCCTTAAGGAAGACACTTTATTTCACGTTGCACCAGTCCACTCAGCTAGCAAAAACGAGTTGTACCCCTATTTCAATAAGGTCCAGCCTTGTCACATTCTGTGCCACGCTGAAGTTCCCAGTGAACTACGTCAAGGGCATGTGTGTCTGTGGAGTACTCAGCCACTTGCACGTTAGTTTCACGAGAAGACTGTTCCGTTGATCGGATCAACTGGAACCTTCGTCGTCGTAACCGACGGAGTACCTTTGTATTTTCCATATAAATAGATTCAATAAACCTCTTGAATTCAAAGAATCTATGATTTTCTTCCTTTCAAAACAAGGGGTCTAACGTCGGCATAAATAAATATATTTAGGGGCAATTGGTTAAAAAAAAAAGGGTCCTCCACTCCTGTCCTAGAGACATGTTTTAACAAAAGCCAAAGCGTACCTCACTCCCAGTGGCCTTTCAGTACATGGGGCACCGACCCAGAATTTCTGACGGCCCGTGGTATTGCTTGATGATCTTGGGACCTACACTAGATTCATCCGTCCTTTTGGCAGGTCTTGTTTTTAGCCCTGCTGGGTTTGTAGCAACCATTCTTACTGGTTAAGCCGACAACCCGACCATGACAGAAGGTCCTATTGGATTGCATGTTTTCAGTGGGACTCATGAGAGGCCTCAAAAGCAATAAATAACAGTGAATGTGTGTGTGTGTGTGTGTGTGTGTGTGTGTGTGTGTGTGTGTTCATGCGTGCGTGCGTATATGCGTGTGTGCGTGTGTGCGTATGCGTGCGTGTGTATGCGTATGCGTGTGTATGCATGTGTATGCGTGTGTGTGCGTACGTGTGTGCGTGTGTGTATGCGTGTGTGTGTGTGTA
>NW_026347185.1:0-1289 GCF_001194135.2 Octopus bimaculoides | reverse complement strand
TTTTACGGACAACAGAATGAACACATAGGAAAACAAACGAGCCACGTATGGAATTTTTCCTTCATCAGCTGCCTCTATTCTAAACTAGGCGTTTCGAAGATGAGGCAGAACGCGCTCTTATATATATATGTTTGTGCGCGCGCGTGTTTGTGTGTGTGGTGTGTGTGTGTGTGTTTGCATATATTTATGGGCATATGGATGTGTTTGGAAATGTATGTGTATGTGTATAAGCAACTATATGTTGCATGTGTGTGTGTGTGTGTGGAATTTATTTGAGTGACATTCCATGCTGCGCTGCAACGTGCAAATCCTTCATTTGAGCGGTTTTTAGCTTTTGTTAACAGCCCCCAGTCTTTATTGATCGTCTTACAAAATTCAGATCAGACCCATAATGGAACATTTATTGCTCTCACATTTTGGACATTTCTACTATTGCACCACACAGAAATTCCAACCCAGAACCAGTATAAGAGTCATTAGGGCCATTAGGGGCCGTTAACGGCCGTTAAAAGTCATTAAGAGCCATAAGGGTCGACCATCTTGGTTAATATGAGACGGTTGGGCGCTGCAGTTTGGGCGCAGATAATTTGGCACAGCTAACTGGACATTCGTGAAGGCGCGTGTTTCTCTCTCGATGGGAAAATCGTGGTTTCGATTTTTGAACCGTGTGGTGCGCTGTGTTCCTGAGTAGTAAAACACTTCGTTTCACGTTGTTCCAGTGCATTTAGCTGTAAATGGGTAACTCTGAGAGAAAGACTGGGGTCCCGTTCAAACGGATCGTTGTGCTCTCAGTCACTCACATGCCATGGAAACTAGGTAAACACACTTGTGAGCACCAGGATTGAAAACAGTAATGTCCAGAGGCCTTATTTTAGATACATATATATTTCTTTAACCCGTAGTAAATTGTATATCCCCCTGAGGGTAAACGAAACCTTATTGGTTAAATTTCGAAATCACGTGATAGGGTCTTATCAAATTACTTCATTCTGTGAGTTTCTTCCTCGCTGGAAAAAGATGTGGCTTGCCGTTCGCAGTCCCTGAAAATCTCGTGAGGTTGATGATTTTGTGTGGCTGTTCGAGTTATATCTTTTAGCTCTTATTTCTAGCAATTGTAGGTGCTACTTTGCACCCTTATTTTGGTCGTTAATTGCCATAGCCACCTGTATTATAATGTATTTAATACATCGGAATATATCTGAGTTCAAATTCCGCCGAGGTCGACTTTACCTTTCAACTTTTCGGGGTCGATAAATTAAGTACCAGTTGCGTACTGATATCGATCTAAT
>NW_026347184.1:0-300 GCF_001194135.2 Octopus bimaculoides | reverse complement strand
TTTATTATTATTATTTTAGTTTATTTGTCAAGTCATTTTCGTCACACATTCTGTGACCTATTCAACGACTTTTCGTGCTACGTACCTCCTCTTGTTCGCCTTATTTCAGTTTGTTTTCTATTGACATACAACGGAAGGACAAGATGAAATAAGTAGAACAAGTGGATAAAGACTCACTGAATAGGTCATAGGATATGTGTCGAAAGAGCTTTCACGAAGACACTAAAGTAGCAACGATAAAGACCAAATATATAGTCCGCCTGTTTAATTGGCAAAATATGACCATCCCCAAGTGTATAT
>NW_026347183.1:0-313 GCF_001194135.2 Octopus bimaculoides | reverse complement strand
TTCGTATTTGTGGTCGTGTATATATATATGTGTGTGTGTGGGTGTGTATACATGTACATATAATTGTATGAGTGGGTGTGTATACATGTACGTGCATTAATGTATGCGTGTGTGTGTGTGTCTGTGTGTGTGTGCGCAGGAGATATTTGCATACGCAATATGACAGTGTTCGTATATACCTTCAAATAACCCGGAAATATCAAAAGCTAATTCCTCTCCTTTATATTTTCTCCTTTTCATTCCGCATCAAATATTTCTTTGTACAATTCTTTGTTATTTTATTTTATTTTTAATTAATGCTATGTGATATCAT
>NW_026347182.1:648-1172 GCF_001194135.2 Octopus bimaculoides | reverse complement strand
TTAGGGTTAGGGCTACGGTTAGGGTTAGGGTTAGGTTTATGGTTAGGGTTAGTGTTAGGTTTAGGGCTAGGGTTAGGGATAGGGTTGGGGCTAGGGTTAAGGCTAGTGTTAGTGTTAGGGCTAGGCCTAGTGCTAGGGTTAGGTTTAGGATTAGGGTTAGGGTTAGGGATAGAGTTAGGGTTAGGTTTAGCGTTAGTGTTAGGGTTAGGGTTAGGTTTAGGGTTAGGGTTAGTTTTAAGGCTAGGGCTAGGGTTAGGACTAGGGTGTGGGTTAGGGTTAGGTCTTTGGTTACGGTTATTGTTAGGGTTAGGGTTAGGTTTAGGGTTAGGATTAAGGTTAGGGTTAGGTTTACGGCTAGGGCTAGTGTTAGGGCTCGGGTTAGGGCTAGGGTTAAAGTTAGGGTTTGGGTTAGTGTTACGTTTAGGGTTAGGGTTAGAGTTAAGGTTAGGGTTTGGGTTAGGGTTAGGTGTAGTGTTAGGGTTAGTGTTAGGGTGAGGGGTGGGGCTAGGGTTAGTGCTAGGGTT
>NW_026347182.1:285-638 GCF_001194135.2 Octopus bimaculoides | reverse complement strand
TAGGGTTAGTGTTAGGGTGAGGGGTGGGGCTAGGGTTAGTGCTAGGGTTATGGCTAGGGTTAGGGCTAGGGTTAGGCTTCGGGTTAGGGTTAGTGTTAAGGTTAGGTTTAGGGTTAGGGTTAGGGCTGGGGTTAGAGTTAGTGTTAGGGTTAGAGTTAGGGTTAGGGTTAGTGTTAGTGTTATGGTTAGGGTTAGGTTTAGGATTAGGGTTAGGGTAAGGTTTAGGGCTAGGGCTAGGGCTAGGATTAGTGTTAGGGTTAATGTTAGGGTTAGTGTTAGGGTTACGGTTACGGTTAAGGTTAGGTTTAGGTTTGAGGTTAGGGTTAGAGTTAGTGTTAGGGTTAGGGTTGGGG
>NW_026347182.1:0-220 GCF_001194135.2 Octopus bimaculoides | reverse complement strand
GGGTTAGGTTTAGGGTTAGGGTTAGAGTTAGGGTTAGGGTTAGGGTTAGGCTTACGATTAGGGTTAGGATTAGGGTTAGTGTTATGTTTAGAGTTAGGGTTATGTTATGGTTAGAGTTAGGGTTACGTTTCGGGTTAGGGTTAGGGTTAAGGTTAGAGTCAGGGTTAGGTTTAGGTTTAGGTTTAGGGTTAGTGTTAGGCCTACTGTTAGGGTTAGGGCT
>NW_026347181.1:0-790 GCF_001194135.2 Octopus bimaculoides | reverse complement strand
CTGGCCTTAGTAAATATATTTGGGAACTTAAATCTAAAAATATTAACTACGTTTTAAAATGCGAGATAGTTTGTGAGGTGAAATCCTTTCGTATAGGTAATAATTTTTGTAATTTATGTAATAATGAACTTAAGGAGATATTATTTCATAATTAAAATACTTTAATGAATTCTTTTGATGAACGAAAAATAAAATGTAGACATAAATTACTTTATATAATAATTTTAGCTAATTGTGTTTTTTATATATATTTATATATAACTAAATTGTGTTTTTTTATATATATTTTTATATAACTAAATGCAGTACCCATTAAATACACTGGACCTGGAGGGACTGCAATCCCAGAAGCAGAGACAGTGCGAGACCTGGGCATTTACATGAGTAATAATGCATCCTTTCATGTTCATGTTGCTGAATTGTCAATGAAATGCAGGCGACTGACCGGATGGATTCTTAGGACTTTTAGAACAAGAGATCAGGAAACCATGATGGTGCTCTGGAGGACACTTGTTCTAAGCCACTTTGACTATTGCTCTCAGCTATGGTCACCAACCAGTGTCAAATTAATCTCAGAACTTGATGCAATCCAACGAAGCTACACGAAGAAGATAGCCTCTATGTAGCATATAAGCTATTGGGAAAGACTCAAGAGATTAAGACTCTATTCCTTAGAGCGTTGACGAGAAAGATATGCCATAATAAACATCTGGAAGATCCTCGAAGGAATTGTCCCGAACTTAGCATCGAAAGTTACACAAATAAAAGAACTGGACGCCATTGCATAGTG
>NW_026347180.1:0-539 GCF_001194135.2 Octopus bimaculoides | reverse complement strand
ATTTATATAAAAACAGGTTTTTTGGGGGGTTTTGTTTATAACAGAACATTATTTTCTTTTTTGTTTTTTTGGGGAGTGAGGCTTTGGAGACAATGGAAGATGTATAAGCAAATAGAGAGATAGATAGGCAGATAGAGAGATAGCTAGATAGACTGATAGTCAGACAGATAGAGAGATGGATGGGGTAAAAGAGAGAGAGAAGGGCCATTGTATTGAATTGGTCTTTTTAAGGAGTGTCAAAAAAAAGGTTAAAAGCTTGTTTACTACTTACTGTATTGTTTTGAGACAGATTTTAGGGATGGTAGAAGAAGGAGGAAGAAGAAAGAAAAATAGAGAATAATGAATAGAAAATATAAAGAAAACAAAAAATGTTTTCCTGTTTTTTTCTTTTGCTTTTAGTTCTTTCATTTTATATTCTTTGTCCTTTCTTTTTATAGACTTTGAGTCCCTTTTAGAATATATTCCTGTCATGCATTCATTTATTTATTCATTTTTTGTAAGGTGTAGTTCTGCATGAGTGTATATTAGTATAATCTTTG
>NW_026347179.1:0-219 GCF_001194135.2 Octopus bimaculoides | reverse complement strand
TTGTTGTTTACACCACCTGTCTTTGTCTGTTGTTTTTTTCGTAAATTCTCTCACATATATATATATATATATACAGAAGGTTGAAAAGGAACACATGAGTTGTATAAGGAAAATAAGACAAGGTAGAAAATGCTAGAATAATTTTATCATAAAATACATTTCAGTACCAGTTTCAGTCTTTGTGACTTTTTCAACTTAGAGTAAAGCATGAAAAACAAT
>NW_026347178.1:0-242 GCF_001194135.2 Octopus bimaculoides | reverse complement strand
CATTTTATCTGATCAAATTCATCCTATGGCTACGGAACTTTCCGGAATGAAACGTAATTTTTCAGGATGATGATGCACCAGTTCACACAGATAAAGTTGTTACCGAATGGCACGAGGAACATTCTAGTGAAGTTGAACATCTTATCTGGCGACCACAGTCACCAGATCTCAACATTATTGAACATTTATGACGCATTTTAGAAAAACAAGCAAGGAGTCGATATCCTCCACCATCATCACTA
>NW_026347177.1:0-444 GCF_001194135.2 Octopus bimaculoides | reverse complement strand
CCTGAAATTTTGGGGGAGGGGGCCAGTCGATTAAATCGACCCCAGTATGCGACTGGTATTTAATTTATTGACTCCGAAAGGATGAAAGGCAAAGTTGACCTCAGTGGAATTTGAACTCAGAACATAATGACAGACGAAATAGCGCTAAGGATTTCACCGGGTGTGCTAACGATTCTGCCAGCTCACACCCTTCAATTAAAGTAAAATGAATAAGTTAATATTAGGGGCAAGCAAGTAAGTACATAAGCTTGGCCACGTGCTAAATGAAGATGCCAGTCTGGATTCAAATAAGCATTACTGCATTAATAAAATGGTAACCAAGTTATTTTTTATTAAATATAACTAGTCCAGGAACCTTTTGACACTACCTCATACATACATACATATATATATGATATATTTTTATGCATATATATATATATATATATATATATATATATATAT
>NW_026347176.1:0-406 GCF_001194135.2 Octopus bimaculoides | reverse complement strand
TATCTATCTATCTATCTATCTATCTATCTATCTACATACATGCATGCATATATATATGTTTAATATATATACATATGTATGCGTATATATATATATATATATGTATATGTATATATACATATATATATACATATACATGTACATATATATATTAATATATATGTATATATATATGTACATGTATATGTATATATATATATACATATGTATATATATATATGTACATATGTATATATATATGTATATATGTATATATATATGTATATGTATGTATATATGTGTATATATATATTTACGTATATATGTATATATATATACATCTATGTATATATGTATATATATGTGTGTATATATACATATATATATGTGTATATATGTATATATATATTTATATATATATATGTAT
>NW_026347174.1:0-207 GCF_001194135.2 Octopus bimaculoides | reverse complement strand
TCATTAAGTCACTTCCTAAGAGGAACCAACTTAATGAAGTAGAAGAGAATCAGTATCGAATGAAAATAGGAGTAATTAATACCATACAGCATAAACATAATAGAATAAGAGAGTCATAATAGTGGTTGATAAATTGGTAGGATATATATATATACTTACACGCATACACACAGACACAGATATACAGGGTTGGCTAAAAGTCACCTG
>NW_026347173.1:426-754 GCF_001194135.2 Octopus bimaculoides | reverse complement strand
TTCTGATTTTCAACTATTTTTTCATTTGTTCCTGAGTATTCGGTTTTCTTGTTTTCATGCTTTAAGACAAGTTTTAGAATCCAGTCATCAGAGTTTTTCAGGTAAGTGCTTAGGCCAATTGTGGCAATCTTCATTGTCAATTCAAGTTGTAAAAGTCCACGGCCACCCTCTTTTCTTAGCAAGTAAAGTCGTTCTACATCTGCCTTATGGTGGTTCATTCTAATCTCGTGATAATCCTTGATGTCTCTAAGTGAGAAACTTTCTGTAGTAGCTCTACCGGGCATTCTATTCCAGTCTCCTTCAGCCATTTGTCTATATCTTTGCTTAC
>NW_026347173.1:272-416 GCF_001194135.2 Octopus bimaculoides | reverse complement strand
ATTCTATTCCAGTCTCCTTCAGCCATTTGTCTATATCTTTGCTTACTGTTTCCCACGCACCAATTATCATTGCCATTATTATTGTTGTTTTCATTATCATCTTCTTTCAGTTCTGTTTCCATTTCTTGCTGAGTGTCTTCCTGA
>NW_026347173.1:146-251 GCF_001194135.2 Octopus bimaculoides | reverse complement strand
CTGTTATATATTGGTAGGCCATTAAAATAAACACGCCAGATAGTTCATTTACAAAGTCATGTGATAGAAAAAAGGGGAAGAAAGACAGAGAAAAAGGAAAAAATA
>NW_026347173.1:0-136 GCF_001194135.2 Octopus bimaculoides | reverse complement strand
AAGGGGAAGAAAGACAGAGAAAAAGGAAAAAATAAAATATAAAAAGGTAAACAAAGAAAATAAAAGGGGGGAAAAAGAAAGAAAACTCACAGCGACAATGCTCTTCTCAGTACGTGTGACGTACCAGTTAAGACAA
>NW_026347172.1:0-885 GCF_001194135.2 Octopus bimaculoides | reverse complement strand
CGTTCGTTCGTACGCGATTGTTCATCAGTTGATTCGTTCGTTCGTTAGTTTGTTCGTTCGTTAGTTAGTTCTTTCGTTCCTTCGTTCGTTAGTTCCTTCGTTCGTTAGTTCGTTCGTTTGTTAGTTCCCTCGTTCGTTCGTTCAAACGTACGTTCGTTTGTTCGAACGTACGTTCGTTTGTTCGTTCGTTCGTTCGTTCGTTCACTCGTACTTACGTACGTACGTTCGTTCGTACGTACGTTCGTTCGTTCGTTCGTTCATTCATTCATTCCATCGTTCGTTCGCACGTATGTTCGTTCGTTCGTTCGTACGTACGTTCATTCGTTCATACGTAGTACATACGTACATTCGTTCGATCGTTCGTTCGTACGTACATACGTACTTTCGTTCGTTCATTCGTACGTACGTTCGTTCGTTCGGTCCTTCGGTCGTTCGTTCGTTCGTATGTACGTTTGTACGTTTGTTCGTTCGTTCGTACGTTCGTTCGTTCATACGTTCGTTCGTACGTACGATCCTTCATTCGTTCGTATGTACATTCGTTCCTTCGTACATACGCACGTTCGTTCGATCGTTCGTTTGATCGGTCGTTCGTTCGTTCGTAAGTACGTACATGCGTTCTTTCGGTCGTTCGTACGTGCATACATTCGTTCGTTCGTTCGTACATTCGTTCATTCGTTCGTTCGTTAGTTTGTTTGTTCCTTCGGTCATTAGTTCTTTCGTTCGTTAGTACGTTCGTTCGTTCGTATGTACGTTCGTTCGTTCGTATGTACGTTCGTTCCTTTGTACATACCTACGTACGTTCTTTCGTTCGTTCGAACATACGTACGTTCGTTATATCGTTCGTTCGTTCGTTCGTACGTACGTACATACGTTGTTTCGTTCGTT
>NW_026347171.1:0-612 GCF_001194135.2 Octopus bimaculoides | reverse complement strand
TCTAAAACAAATTTTAACATGTACTTTCTTATGGCTTGATAAATGGCTGTTAAGGGTGAATGATTTGCCACAAATTTCACAGCTGAAAGGTTTCTCTCCTGTATGAATGCGCCTATGTCGAGGTAAATCACCATTCCGTAAAAATGATTTGCCACAAATATCACAACTAAAAGGCTTTTTTTCAGCATGTGTCCATTTATGACTGGTTAAATGACTATTTTGGGCAGATTGCTTACCACAAATATTACAACGGTATGGCCTCTCTCCAGTATGTATTCGCTTGTGACTAGATAAAGTACTTTTTACAGAGAATGTTCTACCAGAAATATCACAGCTGTAAGGTTTCTCTCCAGTATGTATTCGTCTGTGTGTAGATAACATGCTGGTCTGGGAAAACATTTTACCACAGATTTCACAGTGATATGGTTTCTCTCCTGTGTGTGTTCGTCTATGACTAACTAAAATATTACTCTGGGTAAAGGCCTCACCACAAATCTCACAATGGTATAGTTTTTCTCTGGTATGAATCCTCTTGTGGTTATGTAAAAGAACTCGTTACCAGGAATGCTTTACCACAAGTATCACAACCATAAGGTTTCTTTTCTGAGTGTA
>NW_026347170.1:0-281 GCF_001194135.2 Octopus bimaculoides | reverse complement strand
GGTGGTGGTGGTGGTGAAGTTGGTGACAGTAGTGTTGGTCGTGGTGGTGTTGTCATGTGTGTGTGTGTGCTTGTGTGTGTGTTTTTCTTGTATTTGTTCTCTGCTACCACTAGACTAGACAGCTGGTGTTGGTTTGTTTACATCCCCATAACCTTGTGGTGTGGCAAAAGAAACCAATTGAGTGCCAGGCTTTGAAATAGAGTACCAGGTTTTGAAATAGAATACCAGGCTTTGAAATAGAGTACCAGGTTTTGAAATAGAGTACCAGGCTTTGAAATAGA
>NW_026347169.1:0-963 GCF_001194135.2 Octopus bimaculoides | reverse complement strand
GAGATTTCAAACAAAAAAAAAAAGGGGGTGAAAATAGAGACTGAGGGAGGAGAAAAGAAATTTAAGTAATAAAATTAAAACCAGATTGAACGCAATAATAATGATAATAATAATAATAATAATGACTTCTTAATTAGGCATGTGACCCCATAGACATGTAGGGTTAAAATGTTCTTGCCAAAGGGTACACCACCAACAACTGTAACAGGAAATGAACTTGTCATTCCAGGCGCCAAAAGTTTGGTTCAGTAAATTATTCATAGCGCCATCATTCATCTCAAATTATTATTATTAATAGTAGTAGTAGTTGTAGTAGTAATAGTAGTAAATAATAATAATGTTCTCTTAATGTTCAGGCGTGGAGCCTGAAATTTGTAAAGAAGTGGAACCGTTTTCCTAATGGCATTTATATAGCAAAATGGATGTGCAGCAGCTCCAACTGAGAATTGAAACCAAGTTACAAACTTGGTCTTAACAAGGACTTAAACATCATAATAAAAATAATAATAATAATGGTTTCAAATTTTGGCACAGGGGCCACAGTTTTTTGGGGTTTTTTTCTTCTTTTTTTATTTTCTTTAGAGGAGGAGAAGTTGATTATATCGACCCCAGTACTTCACTGGTGCTTATTTTATCGACCCCGAAAGGATGAAAGGCAAAGTCGACCTCGGTGGAATTTGAACTCAGAATGTAAAGACAGGATGAAATACCACTAAACATTCTGCCCGGCGTGCTAACGATTCTGCCAGCTCACCACCTTAATATAATTAATAATAATAATAATAATAATAATAATAATAATAATTATAATGCTTTCTACTATAGGCACAAGGCCTGAAGGTTCAGGGAAGGAGTTAGTCGATGTCATCGACCCCAGTACTCAGCTGGTACTTATTTTATTAGCCCCTGTAAGGGATGAAAGGCAAAGTCGACCTTGGTGGAATTTGAACTCAGATTGTAAAG
>NW_026347168.1:0-295 GCF_001194135.2 Octopus bimaculoides | reverse complement strand
TCAACCCATTTCTCTGCTAGAAGTATTCCTACGCCCCCGACTCCGTCAGTATTCCCTGTCCAGAAAAACTTGTACCTGTGTTCTTTGCCTGTGAGGAACCTCGCAGAACCTCCTCTCCATCTTACTTCTTGGATGCAGTACAGATCTACGTGACGCCGTTCAAGCACCTCAACAATCTCACCAGACCTACCTTTCAGCATGCCGACGTTGAGAGTGCTAATCCTGACAGTGTGAGAAGAGTGGGAGTCAGAGGAGTGGGCCCGTGTGACCCTGGGATGGGGATAAGCAGTGTCGT
>NW_026347167.1:134-253 GCF_001194135.2 Octopus bimaculoides | reverse complement strand
TATATATGTGTGTATATATATGTATATATATGTTTGTATATATGTATGTATATATGTGTATGTATGTATGCATATATATATGTGCATATATGTATGCATGTGTATATATATGTGTGTGT
>NW_026347167.1:0-124 GCF_001194135.2 Octopus bimaculoides | reverse complement strand
CATATATATATGTGCATATATGTATGCATGTGTATATATATGTGTGTGTGTATGTATATATGTTTGTGTATATATGTCTATATATATATATAAGTATATATATGTTTGTATATGTGTGTGTGTG
>NW_026347166.1:0-280 GCF_001194135.2 Octopus bimaculoides | reverse complement strand
AGCAGAAATAGTGGGGGAGTATCATAGCCATGTGTTGAAAGGAATTCTTTAGGGTTTGGAGAATTCACCTTTGGAAACATGGGTGTTTTGTTCAATAGGAAGCCGGACATAGTCTTAATTGAGAAAGAAAACAAACTATGGTGGATCATAGATAAAGCATGCTCAGCTGACAACAGGGTATGCGATAAAGAAGAAAGAAAAGTCGAGAGATATGACAGGTTAGCTTAGGAAGTGAAGCAGTTGTGGTCGATGAAAAAGGTGGTAGTAGTACCAATAATTG
>NW_026347165.1:0-299 GCF_001194135.2 Octopus bimaculoides | reverse complement strand
GTATTGGTTTTAGTGATCTGAGAGGATGGTCTAGTATTGTTTCCGGTTCTTGGTTGGTTTTTTTCCCCATTTTTTTGTAGGTAATCTTTGTTGAGGTTCTGAAAATGATCTGGTGTTCCTACGTCTAGTGGTCTGATCAGAGAAATATTTATTTTGTTCATGTTTTTTGTTTATGATGTGTACATTAGGGTGTTTGCGTACAAAAGGGGAAGAGTTCTTACTGTAGTTCCTCTTTGATTCCTGGTGGTGTGGGCGTTTATGTTGCCTCATGCTCTGGCTTTTGTTACCTTGGTGAGATT
>NW_026347164.1:0-279 GCF_001194135.2 Octopus bimaculoides | reverse complement strand
GCTGACTTCTGTTAGCCGTTTAGTTTCCATATATACCTTCCATTCCAATATTTTGTTCGTCTGTTCTTCGGCTATTCTACTATTCCGTTCGTTTTACGATTCTACAACAAGTAGTCTATGGAGAGAGACCTGCAAAGTATATGAGACAATCGCACCTGAAACCTAGTCCCTAATATATAGAAATGTGTGTATGTGTGTGTTGCTTAATATCAAACGAATGAGAAGGGAGTGCTCAATACACGTTGTATAGAAGATGCATGAAGACATACATACATACAT
>NW_026347163.1:0-229 GCF_001194135.2 Octopus bimaculoides | reverse complement strand
TAGGGCTAAACAGCAGTAGTGTATTCCCTTATTGGGACTGTCACGTTAAGCTGGCAGTATACAACTACAATATATATATTACTTTACTTTTACTTTTTACTTTTACTTTTACTTGTTTCAGTCATTTGACTGTGGCCATGCTGGAGCACCGCCTTTAGTCGAGCAAATCGACCGCACTGACTAATTGTGAAGAACTGTACGTTGGCCAGACAGGTAATGCACTATCGGA
>NW_026347162.1:0-231 GCF_001194135.2 Octopus bimaculoides | reverse complement strand
TAGTATGAGAGCAAGGACAGTCTCACTTAGATTGGTATCAAAACAGTTAAAGAGCATATTTATTTAAATGCTTCCTCCATAAAACAAAACATCTAGGAAGCTGTCATAATATGCATATCATGGTTCTATGAAAGCCAAGGATTAAAGAAACTGTCTTGATTAATAAATTAATCCCTTCCATTGACAACAGACATGAAATGAGCTGTACTGCTTGGTTAATTCAGCTCCAGC
>NW_026347161.1:0-369 GCF_001194135.2 Octopus bimaculoides | reverse complement strand
TATATACACACACACACAAAACAAAGCCGTTCACAATGGTCAATAAGTAATGTCAGCATTCATGCTGTTGTTATGCTTATCAATAAAAGTACATATTGTTATTAAAAGGTGACGAGAACTTTTAGGACATATTTACTTCAGTATTCATATACTTTTTTTATTGTTGAACATTCGTTGTCAGAAAAAGAATCAATGAGAAGAAATAGAACAAATATTTCGATTTATGAATGAATTCTGTTCGCTCAACAGGTTACAACTGAAGATATATTTCAGGTACCAACATGTGTTTATATGCGTATCAATGGATACTTGCGCACTAATATATATATATATATACTAGCAGAGGCGCCCGGCGTTGCTCGGGAATGA
>NW_026347160.1:0-206 GCF_001194135.2 Octopus bimaculoides | reverse complement strand
GTATGTGTGAGTGTGTGTGTATGTGTGTGTGGATATGTACGCGTGAATATGTGTGTGAATATGTACGCGTGGATATATAATTTTCTATATGAGATGCGGCAAATTATTCAGGAGTAACTGAGTCATAGTTATCAGATAGTTCTTTCTCTCTCACAACTGGGTGACTAACAAGCACGATTGTACAACCATTACTTGAATTCTGGCAC
>NW_026347159.1:0-409 GCF_001194135.2 Octopus bimaculoides | reverse complement strand
CACATAAAGAATCTTGCAAACCAAATCCAAAAACAAAATATATATATATAACATTTAGATTTAATAACAGGTTGTCTTAGCCTCATGAAGGGATAGTTTCATCCAAGGAAATACTGGTTTAATACCTAATATTTTGGGGGAATGAATTTCCTTAAAATAATAGGTTTCAATTTTATATCTTTATTACTGATTTTTCATATGCTTGAATTAGTTTATTACTGTTAGTTTGGAACAATAAAGTTCCTGAATCCATATTCAATGTTTCCAGATCTTCACAGTCTCCAGAAATAAAGTAAATTTGGCTTCTGTGTTGTTTATCATATGATGGTAAATATTTGTAGATTTTACTACCAAAGGGTTTGTAGGAAATGTGATGTGCACTCGCTGGGTGCTTCACATTTCCTTACAA
>NW_026347158.1:0-257 GCF_001194135.2 Octopus bimaculoides | reverse complement strand
GCTTCAAAACGTCGTAGTAGAACTCTCGATTGAACGTCGGGCTCTGGGGCAGGAATTCTCGATGCACAATACCGCAGATGTCGAAAAGAGCGAGGGGTAAGCTATTGATTGAGCTGCGGTTTTGTCGTGCCTTGTTCGGTTGTGGAGATGAATGGCCCTTCCATTCTGCTGAGACTGCTGCTTTGTCCCAGGGTCGAACCCGTTGACCCAACTCTCGTCACCGGTGATGATCGTCGACATGAAGGATGGGTCATCAG
>NW_026347157.1:0-265 GCF_001194135.2 Octopus bimaculoides | reverse complement strand
TATATATATACATATACATACACAGATGCACACACAGACGCACCCATTAATATGCACGTATATACGTATATACGCACTTGTATTCTTCCTTATTCCAATCTACCGAAAGAGCCAACGTGAGTTTAATTTCCCAGCGAGACTCAAAGAATACACACTACGCGTGCTCGTGCGCGCGCGTGTGTATAAATACATACATACGTGTACATACATGCATGCATACATA
The DNA here is from genome assembly GCF_001194135.2 of Octopus bimaculoides. Taxonomy (NCBI): domain Eukaryota; kingdom Metazoa; phylum Mollusca; class Cephalopoda; order Octopoda; family Octopodidae; genus Octopus; species Octopus bimaculoides. The sequence goes on along the minus strand of NW_026347157.1, from coordinate 42 downwards.
TATATATACTTACATATATATGTAAATACATATATACATACA
>NW_026347156.1:302-431 GCF_001194135.2 Octopus bimaculoides | reverse complement strand
AGCAGAATTTGAACTCAGAACGTAAAGATCAAGAAGAGATGCCATAAGCACCTTGTTACGGTGAGGATTCTCCCAGGTCTCCACCTTCATTTTAATGATAAGAATTTCAAATTTTGGTAGAAAGCCAAT
>NW_026347156.1:0-191 GCF_001194135.2 Octopus bimaculoides | reverse complement strand
TTTGAACACAAAACGTAAAGACGGACGAAATGCTTGTAAGCGTTTGGTCCGGTGTGCTAACGATTCTGTCAGCTCGCCGCCTTACATCACCACAATAATATTTTCTCTTGTCTACTCTAGGCACAAGGCTGGAAGTTTTTCGGGGAGGGGACCAGTCGATTAGATCGACCCAAGTACGCAACTGGTACTTA
>NW_026347155.1:0-784 GCF_001194135.2 Octopus bimaculoides | reverse complement strand
TATATATATATGTGTATATATATATATGTACATGTATATATATATATATACATATGTGTATATATATATACAAACACACACATATATATATATATGTATGCATATGTACACATGTATGTATGTATATTTGTGGTGGGTTATTGATGTGTGTATAGTGCATGTGTGTGTTACCTTGTGTCAGTATACTTAGATAATGATCTTCAATTTGATTTTTTGAGTAAAATCCTCCATTTTTACTATGAAGGATTTAAATATAAATTTGTGTATGTGTGTGTGTATATATAAATGCACATATATATATATATATATGTGATATATGTGCGCAATTATTTATATATACATACAAGCACACACACACATATATACACACACACTCACACACATATATATATGCATGCATATCTGTATGTATGTGAATATGTGTGAGTATGTATATATAAATGAACAAACACACACAGTCCCACACAAACAACAGTAGCAATATTTTATCATTTTATGTGAAAAATCTTCATATTTACTCATAGTGGTTGATGTAAAGAAACACAAATACACAAGTAACTGTTTTCTCTTTATATAATATAATTATTAACAACCAAATTTGCATTGAATAATCTTTTTTTTTTAATCTCTCTCAAAAAATCCTACAGAATACTGTAACATTTATTGACATAGTTGATATTCCTCTGTGGTATAGAATGTTATACTGTATCATAAGAGATATCTGTATTATAAACTAGTCGGTTGTATTTGTCATTTTTGGGATGGAAACTAGCAAATTGCCCAC
>NW_026347154.1:0-928 GCF_001194135.2 Octopus bimaculoides | reverse complement strand
CATTCTTTCATTCTTTTATTTTTCTACACGTTTCAGCCCAATGCCTGTAGCCATACTAGAGCAGCGCCAGTGTAATCATCCCTTTAATGGCCAATTCTATGTGATTGGCCTTTGGCGAAGGAGGGACTCCGACATTGCTGTTCTCTTTTGAGTCTCTTCTCTTGCCTTGATATTGGTTGATCTGGGACATTCGATAGGAGGAGGTCAAGTTGTTACTTGAAAATATCTACCGCTGCGCCTCTTCTTGGAGTAGGGTTTTTCAAGGCGTTAAATAGCTGTGAGCCCTTGCATCTTAAGCTGTTGCAGTACATGGTCCTCGCTCTAGATAGCTGGGACATTTGGAGCAGTGCTGTGAGGTCTATTTCCATGACTTTGCTGACGTGGGAGGTTAGAGAGACGGTTCTATAATTTTTAGCATGTGCTCTGCTACCTCCCTTATGGATAGGATATATTATTTCTTATTTTAACTTTAATCTCTGGAAGAGAATCTGAAGTGGTGTTGCTAGTGCCCCTTTGCATTTCTTTAGGAAGATTCCTAGGAATCCATCAGGGCCTGTGGCTTAGTTTACATCTGTTTTCCCTACTTTGGTGTTATCAATAATTGCCATTTCGTTGTATAGGCCTGTGGTGCCAAAGAATTTATCAGGAGTAGCTTAGTGCAAGTGCCCCAGTGGAGTTGTGAAAACTCTTGTATTGTACATTCCGTATTTCACTGATCACTTGGGTTTGACTTAATATTTTTGACGGTCTTAGATTCTTTTTCTGCCCTCTCCATTTTCATGAGAGTGTTTTCCATTTTCTTTTTTAGAGAAATTATCGTTTGTTATACTTTCGTATCGCATTTAGACGGTTTGAGATTTTTGTTTGTATGTATATAATATATGTAAATTATGTATGTATATATATATATATATATATATATATATAT
>NW_026347153.1:0-442 GCF_001194135.2 Octopus bimaculoides | reverse complement strand
ATATATATATATATACAACCATTAATACATACGCACATGTTTTTGCACTTGCCTACGCATGCGGAAACGCCAAACCCCATTAAAATTGCATCATAAATATAAAACAACACTGAGGAAGTAAGAGAAAGAAAGAAAGAGAGAAAGACAGAGAAAGAGTGAGAGAGAAAAAGAGAGAAAAAGACAGGCAGAGGGAGAGAGAAATGCATGGGTTATCTTTATACATATATACGTACATACAAGCACGCGTGTGCGCACACACACGCACAAACACACACACACACATACGCACAAATGCATGCACATATGTATATATCTTTTATCTTTTACTTGTCTCAGTCATTAGATTTGGAAGGTGCAGTCGAGTAAACCGAACCAAGTAGTTAATTTTTCTAAATCTAGTATCTATTTTATTGGTCTCTTTCGGCTGAACCACTGAGTTTTT
>NW_026347152.1:0-479 GCF_001194135.2 Octopus bimaculoides | reverse complement strand
GAGGAGGAAGGGAGGTCGTTGACAATAATAACGATGATGATGATAACGACGACGATGATGATGATGGCGATGACAAAGATGATGGTGATGATGTTGGTGGTGACAATGATGGTGCTGATGTTGATGATGGTAGTGATGACAATGCTGGTGATTTTAGTAATGACTATGACAATTATAATGAAGATGACAATGATGATGACAATGATGATGACAAGGTGGTGACCCAGTATGGCTGCAGTCCAATGATTGCAGCCTTACTGGGTCATTAGACTGAAACAAGTAAAAGATAAAAGATATATATACATATACATATATATATATACATATATGATCTTTCAATTTCTGTCTACCAAATCCACTCACAAGACTTTTGGTCAGCCTGCAGCTATATATATATATACATTAGGTGTTTGCCCAAGGTACCACACAGCGGAACAGAACCCAGAACCATACAGCAGGGAATCAAGTTGCTTACCATA
>NW_026347151.1:1251-1862 GCF_001194135.2 Octopus bimaculoides | reverse complement strand
AAATACAATGATAAATAATAATCTGATAAATATTTCGAGCACAAAGGCCCCTCATCAACCTTAAACCCATCACCAGAATTGAACAGCTTAGAAATGTAAGTTTATATAGATTCTTCCCTGTTGATTCAGTTTCTAAACCGTTAGCTTCTGATGATGGGCGTTCGTGCCCGAAGTATAAAGATTAATTAACTTTTCTTTTTGCATTCTGAGAAGCTCCCCGTCTTCATTATTTTGTTATTTTACTTCTGTATTACAATGCTTCAAGCAAACTACAACGTTCTTCTCGCTCTTTCTGTCTTTCTTTTTTTGATGTCTTTTCTTTTTGCTTTCTTTCAATTTTTCTTTCTTTCCCTTCTTTTCCTTCACTGCTTTCTTTCCTTCGGCCTGTCCGTCTTTCTTTCTTACTTTCCGTCTACCCTTATCTCTTCACTCTTTCATTCTTTCTTTCCTTCCTTCCGTCTTATTTCCTTCTATTTTTCATTCTTCTTCAGATATTGTCCTCTTTCTCCTCCACTCTCTCCCCCTCTCTCTTTCTCCCCCTCTCTCTTTCTCCCCCTCTCTCTTTCTCCCCCTCTCTCTTTCTCCCCCTCTCTCTTTCTCCCCCTCTCTCT
>NW_026347151.1:0-379 GCF_001194135.2 Octopus bimaculoides | reverse complement strand
TATATGTGAATGTATGCGTGTATGTATGTATACAAAGAGAGAAAGAGAAAGAGGAAGGGAGAGAATGAGAGACGGTTTTGGAGGATTAGACAGACAGACAGACAGGCACAGACAGTTGGGAAGGAGGGAGGGGGGAGGGAGGGTAAAGGAAAAAAGAGTTTTGCGAAGAAAAATGTAAGGAGTATTGGGATGGGGGTGTGGGTGATGAGGAAGAGATAAAAGGTGATCAAACCATCAAGTGATGACAAGGAGGAGGAGGATAATGACATCGATGACGGCGACGACGACGATGATGATGGTGATGGGGGTTGGTGGTGGTGGTGATGATAATCGTCATCATCACCACCATCATCATCATCATCATCATCATCGTCATCAT
>NW_026347150.1:263-531 GCF_001194135.2 Octopus bimaculoides | reverse complement strand
GTTGTTGTTGTTGTTTTTATATTTACTGCTGTCGTGGTCGTCATCGGTGCCATTGTCGTCGTCGCTGTTGTTGTTGTTATTTTAGTAATCATTGTTGTTGTTGTTATGGTTCCGTTGACGCAATGATTGCTGCTGTTGCTATAGAAGTACTTGTAATATTTATTATTATTATTACCATTATTATTATTAATATTATTATTATTAGTAGTAGTATTATTACCATTATTATTATTATTACTGTTATTATTATTATTATTATCATCATTAT
>NW_026347150.1:0-205 GCF_001194135.2 Octopus bimaculoides | reverse complement strand
ATTATTATTATTATTATTATCATTATTATTATTATCATCATTATTATTACCATTATTACTATTATTATTTTTATTATCATTATTATTAATATCATCATTATTATTATTATTAGTAGTAGTAGTGTAGTATTACCATTATTATCATTATTATTACCATTATTACTATTATTATTATTATTATTATCATTATTATTATTATTATCAT
>NW_026347149.1:0-201 GCF_001194135.2 Octopus bimaculoides | reverse complement strand
CCCTTTAGCATTTAGACCAACCATATCTGGCCCAAATATTCTTCCTGTTTTATGTTCAAACTGGCCAGATCTAGACTCTCACTCCTACCCTACAATGTCATTTGAAAAATAAACAATCACATCATCAAAATCTTGGAGGTATGAGATAATACAGGATTAACTCAAAATGATGTGAGTAAATAAGCAGTACATTTGACAGAC
>NW_026347148.1:0-398 GCF_001194135.2 Octopus bimaculoides | reverse complement strand
CTACGTTACCAGCAGACACCACACATTCTTTACGTTGCCAAGAGATACCACACTTCTTTTACGTTGTCAAGTGACACTACGCGTTTTTTACGTTGCCAACAAACACCAAGTGTTCTTTACGTTGCCAACAAACACCAAGCGTTCTTTACGTTGCCAACTGCCACAACGCGTTCTTCATGTTGACAACAGACACCACACGTTCTTTACATTGCCAACTGACACTACGCGTTCTTTACGTTACCATCAGACACCACGCGTTATTTACGTTTCCCACTGATACCACGCGTCTTTGACGTTGCCAACAGACACCGTGCTTTCTTTACGCTGCCAACTGACACCAAACGTTGTTCATGTTACCACTTGACACCACGAGTTATCAAGCTCATTCATTTTGTTTA
>NW_026347147.1:0-284 GCF_001194135.2 Octopus bimaculoides | reverse complement strand
ATATATATATATATGTATGTATATATATGTATATGTATGTATGTATATGTGCATACATGTGTATGTATATGTGCATACATGTGTATCTATATGTACCTGTATACATACATACATACATGCATACATACATACGTATATATGTGTTTATGTGTATTATGCATTTGTATATATATTTGTGTGTACGTATGTATGAAGAAAGCATAACTCAACAGAGTACGTCTGACTGTCATACACATACGTATGTATGTATGCATGCATGTATGTATGTATGTATGTATGTATGT
>NW_026347146.1:0-285 GCF_001194135.2 Octopus bimaculoides | reverse complement strand
ATTACACTAACGAAACAAATATTACACTGGATAACAAATTTCAATTTTTTGTTTGTTGAATTAAATTTGACAGTTAGTTCTAGGTAAATTGCATGCAGTAAGTACGAATTTTTGCGGTATCATGTCCTCATTTTGGATGACAAATTTTGAAAACATTAGTAAAAGCAAGCTACTTATCGCTTTTGTGAGCTCTTTTTCAAACGACGAGAAACAGATACCTGGCCGACCGAAAATAACCTGACACATTTTTCTCTGCATTCAAACGTCAAGTGTACATGTACACGT
>NW_026347145.1:0-205 GCF_001194135.2 Octopus bimaculoides | reverse complement strand
ACACACATATGTACGCATGTATGCATATACAGGCACAGGTGTATACGCACTATGTATGAATGGGTTAGCTGAATACCTGAATCAAATGCAAATGTATCAAGGTGGAATCTGAGTTTATCTATAATGATATTTAGCCTTTCAACCTTTCAGGCTTAACCGGCTACAAGTTAAACTCTCATTTAACCTCTTTAAGTGACTCATTTAT
>NW_026347144.1:0-712 GCF_001194135.2 Octopus bimaculoides | reverse complement strand
TGTTACAGTTTGTATGCATGCACATGTATATATATATGTGTGTATGTATGTGTGTGTGTGTAACTGTTTGTATGTGAGTGAGTGTACGAGTGACTGTGTACGTGTATATGTACATATATATTTTCTCATAGGCTCAGGTAGAGACATACCCACACTCATATGCAAATACAGATATGTCTATAAATGTGTGCATATATTCATATGTGTATATACATGTATCTACGAATGACTGTGTATATCTCACTGCTTGTACGCTTATGTATACGAGTACGAATTATATCAGCACGAGTTGTTATCTTATAATGCATGCTAGCGCGTACATTAGCGTCTATATTGAAATGAGCATGTGTATTTACTCATGTGTACATAGATTATTTTATTCGTAACTGCAAGTTAAACAAAGCTAGAGGCTTGAAAATTTTAATCTCCATTTTATTTCAGGATCTGCTATCTTTTCCCTGAATTCTTTCGAGTGTATTTCAACGTTCAGTAATGGTTTTTATTGCATTTCATTTTACTTTACTTGCAATAAATTCGTTGTAGTTTAATAAATTTTCCATTTGGAGTTATCTAAAATTAGAAATGTCTATGAGAAGACTACTTTTACGAGTCCTACTGGAAAAGTATAGGCATTATCTGCAAAGACGCTTATCGCCTCGAAACAAAGCAACCACCCACATATATACTATATATATATATATATATATATATA
>NW_026347143.1:0-296 GCF_001194135.2 Octopus bimaculoides | reverse complement strand
ATGTATGTATGTATGTATGTATGCATGTATGTGCATATATATGTATGTATTATTAAGTGTGAGTGTATCTGCGTGTGTTTGTTTGCATGTATGCATGCATGTATCTATGTATGAATGCATATATGTACCTTAGGGTACAATTTCCAATCAACACCAACACTTGTCCCACCGTAATCCTCATCTTCTCCACCGCGACCACCAGCCCTGATGTCCCGCGCCCCATAACTCACTACAAACAGAGCCACACCAACGCCAAACCACGTACGAACTATCATCTCCATTACCACGGGTACCAC
>NW_026347142.1:0-862 GCF_001194135.2 Octopus bimaculoides | reverse complement strand
TCCTCCATTATCACAATCCCTCCATCACCACCTCCAGCCCCCGCCATCGCCTGTATTTGACGTCATCACAAAATTATCTTCCTCCAAGGACAAAAGTCCAAAAGAGTCAACCTCATTTACCGCCAACCATTGTCACCAAAATCGAGAATATTCGTTATGGTCTATCATTTGAAAGAATCCCATGGTGCCTCGGTTGGTTAATCCGGTCAAAGAAACACTGATTGTCTGGTCACGAGGCTTGCTAGAAATAGCTGCCGAATCTCCCTCAAATCTCCTCTGATCTCAGTACTTCCGTAGATTCTTTTTGTCTTGCCCAGTGCCTGCAATTCCAAGGAAAGAAAAACTCGTGATTATCTGCCAAGAATCATACACGTAAAAATGAAGAAACCTCACGATGATGGTGGCAGCGGCGACGGCGATGATGATTATAGAGAAGAATTATGAGGGAAAAGGGGCCCTTGCCAAAATTTCTCACGAAGGCCCTGTCCGACTGTGTTTATAAAAACGAAAGGCTATAGGAGAGAATGTAGACTTTTTTTGTTCTCGTATGAAATGGCTTTAATCAGAACCCACTTCCAACTTGGTCTCTGAGATCAAATTGTCATCATCATCATCATAATAATAATAATAATGATAATAATAATGATAGTTTCAAATTTTGCCACCACAAAGACAGCAATTTGGGGAGAAGGGATGAAATGATTACATCGACCCCAGTGTTTGACTGGTATTTAATTTATCGATCCCCAAAAAGGATGGCAGGCCAAGTTGAATTCGAACTCAGAACGTAGCGACGGGCGAAGTGCCGCTAAGTATTTTGCCCGCCGTACTGACGATTCTACCAGCTCGGCAATAATAATAA
>NW_026347141.1:0-717 GCF_001194135.2 Octopus bimaculoides | reverse complement strand
TATATATATATATATATATATACACACACAGGTACCCAAACTTGAACGAAGAGAAATTCCTACCATTTCAGTAATTGAAGATCCATTTTATACATTCCAAATTATTCAACTTTACACACTCGCTCAAGTATTTCTTACTTACTTTGATTATTACACATCTTGTTGTTGGGGAGTGCAATAAAATAGATCAAACAGTACAAAGCGAACTCAAAGCCAATTGCTTGGTCCGAAACTGTCCAATAAATGTTCTTCAGTATCTCCTTCTTTCTCTCAACTGTCTTATCTTCACAAGCCATTCGTTTTACAATAGACATTATAGATTTACCATTATAATCAATTTATGTGCATCTTCTTCTATTGATACATATTTTGTTACTCTTCTAATACTGCTTCATATTCTTCTTATTTTCGTTCATGATAGTACTACTGCTTCTACTACAGCTGATAACGGCGACGGCGACTACCGTGATATATTAAATATGTCGCTATCTGTTTGATATAGATTTTTCATGACTTAACTTACAAACTGAAATAACTTATTCTGGCTGTATTAAAAGTATAACAAAATGACTCTCTTATTTTTGTTATCTTTTAACAATCTCTATTTTATTTTTATGATTGATTCTCCTTTTAAATTTCAAGTATATTCAAAGATATCTTAATGCATCAGATGGATTACACTTAGGTTGTGTTCTAACTTAAAAGTTTCTGCTAAAA
>NW_026347140.1:0-273 GCF_001194135.2 Octopus bimaculoides | reverse complement strand
TTATTATTATTATTATTATTATTACGGCAACAAGCTGGCAGAATTCTTACTGCACCGGAAAAACTGGTTAGTGGTATTTCTTCTGACTTTATATCCTGAGCTTAAATTTTGCTAAGGTCAACTTTTGCCTTTCATTGTTTTGGGGGTCAATGGAATAGGTATCAGCTGAGTACTGCAGTCGATATAATTGACTAACCCCATCTCCCGAAACTGCTGGCCTGGTGCCTAGAGTAGAAAGGCTAGTATTATTATTATTATTATTATTATTATTAT
>NW_026347139.1:0-320 GCF_001194135.2 Octopus bimaculoides | reverse complement strand
ATATATATATACATATGTGTGTGCATGTATGTATATAAATATGTATATATATATGTTATGTATACATATGTTTATATATATATGTATGTGTGTGTGTGTGTGTGATCGGGAACACGATAGACACCTAAAGAGATGGCAAAATAGATAAATAGGCTAATAAATTAACTACATAGATAAAATTAATGGACAAATAAAGCAGATAGCTAGATGTATGTTTAGACATGTTTACATATATATAGACATATGCATACACAAACTCATAAACATGTATGTGAATATCTGTAAATAACCAAGTATCTGTAAATATATATATATATATA
>NW_026347138.1:0-678 GCF_001194135.2 Octopus bimaculoides | reverse complement strand
GTGTGTGTGTGTGTGTGTGTGTGTGTGCGTGCAAGCGCGCGTGCGGAGGGGGAATATCTCCATATTTATACTGTTTAACTTCGATCATGCTTCTTTCAATTCCATGATTTTGCGTGAGAGAACATTAGTATAGCACTTACAAAACGTACTGTCTCTGCTTTTCTTTCAAAACGTACTGTCTCTGCTTTTCTTTCAAAACGTACTGTCTCTGCTTTTCGGTATTGCGGATCGTCCTGCACATATTTTTCAAACTTTTTCCTTTTTACAAAAATCTTTTTACAAAAGATTCCTTCCAACAATGAATGTTTGGAAGGAATATATTCTGAATTTAACTCAAAGAGGACAACAAGAAAGGATGAAAAGAACGAAAAAGGAAAGAAGAAAAAGGATGTAAAAAGAGAGAAGATAAAGAAAAAAAGAAGAGGGATAGAAAGAAAGAAAAAAGATTTTCAGTGATGACCAAACCACATCTGCTTTTTTATTAAGTGGTCACCATCCTTAAACCCATTCCGATAGAATGGTAAAAGGAAAAAATAATTAAATAAATGAATGAATAGTGAATAGGAAGGTGGATACCCCTTCTCTCTCTTACCCTCTGCCCTTCTGCCTATCTGTCTGACTATCTAATTATCTATCTATCTATCTCTCTCTATATCTATCTATCTATCTATCTATCTA
>NW_026347137.1:0-572 GCF_001194135.2 Octopus bimaculoides | reverse complement strand
ATATATATAGAGTAAAGTTTATTTGTCAACATACTATGGCAGTTCTACACAAAGACAGTGTTACTGTTTTTTAGATCCAGGAAAACATCTTTTCTAGTTGGCTACCGACACAGAGTTTATGCCCGTATAGTATATGCAAGGGAGGTCATTGCTCTCATCTCTAGCCTTACATAATATTCACAAATCTAGGTTTCCGAGTAACTACGCATCCTCAGTGTGAAAATCTCTGGCTAGTGATGGGGGCTCTCTCCACTTGCAAATTCTATATATCTTTTAAGTGACACACAGTCGCCGATCTCATAAAGAGAAAAACAACTTGTATATATGTATATATATATATATATATACATACACACAAGGTTACAAGGTGGTGCCCTGAGCATAGCTGCTGTCTAATGACTGAAAGAAATAAAAGAATACATACATCATTATCATTATCATCATTAACATCTGTTTTCCATGCTGACGTAGGTTGGACGGTTTGATAGGGTCTGGCCAGGCTTCACTGTCTGTTTTTGCAGGGTTTTTATGGCTGGCTCCTCTTCCTAACACCAACCACCTTACAGAGTATA
>NW_026347136.1:0-1053 GCF_001194135.2 Octopus bimaculoides | reverse complement strand
TTGATTTCATTGAGATTATTATACCTCAAATCCCTGGAACATAAAATTGAGATGAAATGAACTTTTATGGGACAGATTTGTGGCATCATATAACATATTTCGAGTAAGGACTTAGACTATAGGAGACACGAAGAGTTGATTACTGTTCTGTTGAAATTGATAATGATGATGATGTCGTTCAAGTTTGTGCAACTGACCGCGTTAGTCTTTTGTAATGAATAAATTTGATGATGAAGTGAACTTATTGCGGTACTCTGTGGCAATGAATGAAGTTAATGATAAGGTTGAAGATGAACTTGACAATGTTGACGGCTGAGAAAAAGAATGATGTCGGTAATGATGATGGGGGACGAAGAAATTGATAATGAAGGAGAAGAAAATGAAGAAGAATGGTAAGAACGAGAATATGAAAGAGTTTAAGGAAAATATGAAGATGACGAAAAATAGAAGAAATAGAAGATAAACATGAGCAAATAGAAATGAACAAAGAAGAAGAAGAAAAGGAAGACGAAGAGCAGGAAGATACGAAGTAGGAGAAGAGAAAGAAAAAGGAGAAAGGTAGAAGAAAAACAACAATGAAAGGAACAACAATAAAGAGAATAAGTAGAGGAAGAAGAATATGAAAACGATGAAGGAGAATATGTAGATGGAGAAGAAAACTAAATTGATGAACAGAAATAAAGAGATGGGAAGGAGAAGAAAGAGTGTGATTGGAAGTAGAGGAAGAAAATGAAGAAGAAGAAAGTGAAGAAGAGTGGAAAGAAGAAGGATAATATGAAGAAAAATATAAGGAAGAAGAAGAAGAAGAAGAAGAAGAAGAAGAAGAAGAAGAAGAAGAAGAAAAAGAAGAAGAAGAAGAAGAAGAAGAAGAAGAAGAAGAAGAAGGACAAGGAAGAGAAGGAAGAGGAAATTGAGATGAAGTTGAAGTGGAAGTAGAAGTTAAAGAAGAAGAAGAGGAAAGAGATGAGAAATCAGTAGAAGAAAAGAAAAGTAAAGGATCAAAATGAATTTTATAAATGATCAAGTTCTAAATGTGCAGGCGGTATTGAAGCA
>NW_026347135.1:0-279 GCF_001194135.2 Octopus bimaculoides | reverse complement strand
GATGATGATGATGATGATGATGATGATGATGATGATGATGATGAGGTGGTTTTGGTGTTGATGATATTTATGAACCAAATAGAAATACTTATATATCTTTTCGCTTTCTCTTTCAGATGTTGGGTCGATAGCAGCATCTTCCAATGGATAACCTTTGGACCTTCAGCCGTATCTATATTGGTAAGTAGACACTACTTATATATACATATGTATATATGTGTACACATATATACATTCATATATATATTTATGCCTATGTATATATATATATATATATAT
>NW_026347134.1:0-250 GCF_001194135.2 Octopus bimaculoides | reverse complement strand
AGAGAGAGAGAGAGAGAGAGAGAGAGAGAGGTGGGGACACAATGAAGAACAGATAATTACATGTTTTTAATTAGTAGTTTACAATTCTTCATTGTGTCCTTCTAATACACTCTATCGTTTTATGTGAAATTCTTCAAAGCAAACTCAGGAGTTACTTATCGAATGGAAGTACTACTAATTGCTTGATCTATACAGTTCCTTATGTTTTGTACTGGTCAGTAGAGTTATCTAAGTTCAGAATACAACAGAG
>NW_026347132.1:221-340 GCF_001194135.2 Octopus bimaculoides | reverse complement strand
ACTACTACTACTACTACTACTACTACTACTACTACTATATGTATGAATGTATGCGTGCACGCATAAATTTACGTATGCATGTATGTATGTATGTATGCATGTATGTATGTATGTATGTA
>NW_026347132.1:0-123 GCF_001194135.2 Octopus bimaculoides | reverse complement strand
TGTATGTATGTATGTATGCATGTATGTATGAATGTATGTAACGTATGTGTATATGTATGCATGTATGTATGTGTGTATGTATGTATGTATGTATGTATCCTTCACTTGGGATAGCTCACCCCG
>NW_026347131.1:0-433 GCF_001194135.2 Octopus bimaculoides | reverse complement strand
TATATGTATATACATGCATGTGGATACTTACATACATACATCATACACACGTATACATACATATACGTCCACAACTATATTATCCAATGCATTAATGGATGTAACGTGACAAAGAAAATACGAAACAACACTTTTCATGAGGCTTGGTGCTCTCACACTCTACCCCTCTCTCTCTCTTTCTTCTTTTTTTAAATCGTGCCCAGTTTCCTTCTTTCTTTCTTTTGTCGTTTTTTTCTCTTTTCCTTCTGCTTATTGTTGTTATGGAGGTTCAACAGTGCGTGACACAACTGCTGCTCCTTAATCGCTAACTTTTGTTATCGCGTTTGTGTGTGCCTTCGGTGTTCCGCTCCGGACCAGTGAATTAGGGCGTCTCGTGTAGACGGACGAGTGTGTTAGTGGTAGAGGAGAGAGAGAGAGAGAGAAAGAGAGAGAG
>NW_026347130.1:0-443 GCF_001194135.2 Octopus bimaculoides | reverse complement strand
ACGACGTTGGCATGGGTGCCAGTCGTCGAATTTAACTCGATTTCGATTTTTTATTTAAGAATCAATGCATATGGTTATTGATGTAATTAGGTTATAGTGATCTAATTACTTTTGTTTTCACTAATTAATGATCTAATAATTATTATCTCAATCTTTGTAATGTTTGTCTTTTTTATGGTTTTCTTTCATCTTTCTATAACTTTCAGAAAACACTGTGAGGTGGTGACTTTGCTGCTGTCCCAGGTTAGTTAACACGTACATATTATATACACTCTCTAGTGTTTCATTGAAATTTGTATCCCATAGACCAGGAGTTTTCAAACTGTGGTTCGCAAGGACAAGACAGGGGGTCCGTGGACAGCAAATACTTTTTGTGGGCAAATTGATTTTATGTATGTTTTTTTTAATCGAAATCTTTTAATTGACAATAAACCTATTTGTTA
>NW_026347129.1:0-263 GCF_001194135.2 Octopus bimaculoides | reverse complement strand
CTTCAATGGTAAGAACTATATCCAAATTAAAGGCACGGCTATGGGAACGAAGTTTGCTCCCGTTTATGCGAATTCGGTGATGGGTTACTTGGAACAAAGACTCTACCAGGAACTAGAAGAGAGATATAACACCGAATTTAGGAAGTTTATAGAAAAAGCATGGAAGAGATACCTGGACGATTTCATTATAATCTGGACCAAACCTCAAAGCACTGTGGAAGAATTGAACACCCTCCTGAACAACCTACACCCATCCATCCAAT
>NW_026347128.1:0-322 GCF_001194135.2 Octopus bimaculoides | reverse complement strand
TGTTGCTCTTGGTTGGCAGGTACTGTCTGGAAGGCATTATACGACAATCGAACGTCATCTGTACTTATCGCAAGACTCTACTTCTTTCCTTAGGGAGAACCTGTCACTATCACTGTTTCTGTAGAAGTTTTCATTTGATGTCAACTTCTTATGAGTTGTAATATATCCACCACACATGTCAAGTATCCAATCAAGTCAAGCGGGCAGTCAGATGGCCAGGCAGGCGACAGACAGGCAGGTGACAGACAAGCTGGCAGGCTAGAAAGCTGGCTTGCTGGCTGGCTTGCTGAAATGCTAGTTGGCTGAAAGGCTGGCTGGCTGG
>NW_026347127.1:0-372 GCF_001194135.2 Octopus bimaculoides | reverse complement strand
GCAGAGAATTATTTTCTGCAGAATTATTTCCGGTATTTGGCGTGCCAGAATGAAGACTTTTGAAATAAAACCCCAAATGTAATTGGTAGTAGAACTGTATACATGTTCAATCTCATGCAGATGTCTCGTGTATAGTTCTGCAAATTATATTGCAAAGGACGATCATACTGAAGAGTTGCGGACAATTACGTAAGTAATTACATAAGTGGTGACAACGAAACCAGTCTACGATTAGTCTTTATATTTTGTATCTTATCATTTGTCTTGCTCGCTTACGTTCTTGCGTTTGCTGAAGTTTCTTGAGAACAATTTTTTCTTAGTCGTCAGACCATAGGTGGTCTACTTCTAGCATAATGGATGTCCACTTAGTAG
>NW_026347126.1:0-246 GCF_001194135.2 Octopus bimaculoides | reverse complement strand
TCTTATTTTACTCTGATCTTTCTCTCATTCTCCACAAACTGGAATACACCTATATTTTCAATTCGGCTCTTTTCTCTGACTTCTCCTTCTCTGATTATGGTATAATCAGCCTATGGAAATCCTTACTGAATCCATACAAACAGCTGTAGGAGACTCTGTACATCTATATTCTACATCTAGATTAAATACCTTTACAAGTAATACCAAACAGTTTGCCTTTTCATTTTTACTTTGATCCATATATAT
>NW_026347125.1:0-339 GCF_001194135.2 Octopus bimaculoides | reverse complement strand
GGGGTAAACGTATTGCAATGTGTATTCAAAACAATGGTCACCATATAGAGCCTATTAAATGAAAACCGCTGTTCTTATATACTGTTTCTTATAAATATATATATATTTACATGCTTACTTGTATATAACAACATAGTTTCCAAATGTTACTCGGTGATAGCTCTAGCAGTAATGACCAACGATTAACGACTGAATTTCTCACCTATTTTCCCGTGATTTATTATTAAAGATTCGTCCACAGTTTCTCGTAGAAACGTCATGTTTTCTGGGACTACTTTGTTTTGCAGCAGAGCAATTACTGTTCATATATTCTATGAAATTTACATTACTGAAATAAAA
>NW_026347124.1:14408-16644 GCF_001194135.2 Octopus bimaculoides | reverse complement strand
GTGTGTGTGTATGTCTGTGTTTACTGGTTAAAAGCATTTAACTTCCATATTGTTATGTTGAGTGTTGTTTACTTTCGTTTGCAGACCGCGCTATAAATACAAGCGCGTACTTATATACATAGATACACAGAAACATAAACGAATACATATACATAGATACACGCACACAGACACACACACACACACACACACACACACACACACACACACATATATATATATATATATATATATATATATATATAATGTGTATACAAAGCATCTATGTATATGTATATGTATATGTATATATGCTTTTCTTTCTCTTCTTCGTCACCATCATCATCATTCTCTCCTACTCATTCTTCCTCAGAATATCGTCTCTGTCTCTGTCTCCGTTTCTCTCTCTCTCTCTCTCCCTCTCTCTCTCTCTCTCCCTCTCTATCTCTATTCGTTTCTATTCCTTTTTCTCACTCCCTCTAACCTCCCGCTATTCCCTCATCTATCCTTCATCCATATATATCACCTTTATGAAACTGGCAAGTAATGGCTTCGCTGGAGCCAATTCTCGAAGAGAACATCTCTGCTTTATATTTCATATTTTCTATAATATTATAACCAATCCACCGATAGCAATACAAATTCGATGGCATGAACGTATGAGTGTGCGTGCGTGCATGCTTGCCAATATGAATATGTGTGTGTATGCGTGCGTGCGTGCGCGCGTGTTTATGTGTGTATATACATATATCTATATATATATGTATGTGTGTATATGTTATATATATATATATATATATATATATATATATACACAGAGAGAGAGAGACATACATACACACACACATATATGTATATATGTACATGTTTATATGTATATATGTATGTATGCATTTATGTATATGTATATATGTATGTATGCATTTATGTATATATATATATATGTGTGTATATATATATATATACATATATATATGTAACATATTATACCTACTATATAATTATGTATGTATATATATATATATATATATATATATATATATATATATATATATATATATATAGGTGTGTGTGAGTGAGTGTTTGTATGTATGTGTCTATGTATAATATTAGTGTAAATGGTAAAATGTACGAAGAAATATAAACGAATGAGAAGAATGGTAAGGGAAAAAAAGAGATAGGAAATGTATATGAATTAAGGAAGAATGAGGACAGTGAAGAAGATAGAACAAACGAACAAGAAAAGACAAAGATGAAGAGAAGGAAGGAGATTGAGGGAGAAAGAAGAAAAGAAAGAAAATTCTAATAACGCAAATGAGAAGAAAAAAAAATTATTACATGGAATCAAATGTCAAACAAAAGAAAAGAGGAAAATACAACAAAATAATACAAGCAGGAAGGAAAGAAAGAAAGAAAGAAAGAAAGAAAGAAAGAAGGAAAGAAAGAAATATTGAAACGATAGAAAACATGGAAGAAAGAATAGGGTAAGATATAAACAACAACAACAACAAAAATAAAAGGAAAGAACTCGAAAAACATAAAGGTAAAAGTGATGGAATAAGAAGGAAAGAATATCCAATCAATAAATAAATAATAAAGAAATGAATAAATGAAAGACATGAGAGAAATGAAAGAAATACAAAGAATGACATTAGATTCAAAATGGCCGACAAAACCAGAAACTCGGGAAGAAATTCAATCCGATGCATTCAGGTTTGTGTTAACAATATTTACATTCAAACAAGCAAAGCACTCTATAGGGCGATTGGCGTTCAACAAAGGTAATTTATATTCATATGTTTGCGTATATACGCTTGTATATGTGTGTGTATAAGTTCTTGTATATATATATATATATGTAATATGTGTATATGTGTTATGTATTTGCATGTATCTATATATGTGTATATAATTTTGAATACGTATAGTTATAGTATTGCATACGAATGCATACATAAATATATAATTTTAAATATGATTATAAATATACAAGCGCATATGAAACAGTGTGTGTGTGTGTGTGTGTGTGTGTGTTTTGTGGAGGAATACGATTTCAAATGGGTGAGTATGTGTGTGTATGTGTGTGTGTATTGTGTGTGTGTATGTATGTGTTGATATGTGTGTTTGTGTTTATAGATGTATGAGACAATTGACAAAATGAAAGGAAGAAATCAATATCTATCTAGGTGTATGAATCTGTGTGTATATGTGCACATGTACATATGCAATTACGCATATATATATATATATATATATA
>NW_026347124.1:9937-11788 GCF_001194135.2 Octopus bimaculoides | reverse complement strand
GCATACGTATGCGTGTCTTTGTGTCTTTGTTTGTTCCCCCATACCGCTTGACAATGTGTTTAAGCCCTTATAACATTAACGGTTCGGCAAAACTGACCGATAGAATCAGTATTAAGGTGAAAAGAAAAAAGTTTTGGAGTCGATTTGTTCAATCAATTCCCTATAACGCAGTGCTCCAGCATGGCAGCAGTGAACTGACTGAAACAAGTAAAAGAATGTGTGTGTGCGGGGTAGGTACGTTTATACGTACGTTACGGAGACGTAAGCACATCAACAACGGTTGACAAACACAGATAGAAAGACACATACGCATGAGAGAGAAGAGAGAGAGAGAGAGAGAGAGAGAGATAGAGAGAGAGAAACAGACATACAGACAGAGAAAGAGAGAGAGAAAAAGACAGAGAAAGAAAGAAAGAGAGAGAGAGAGAGAGGGAGAGAGTGTGAGACAGGAGAGATTTCGTGTTCTACGTTTTAGAGACTCCATTTTCCCTGGGTACGCCAACATTGTCCGACACACCGAAAGGGTACGCTGGGAAAGCATTAATTTTGACAACTTCTGACATAGAAATACCACAAGTGGGACCAGAGCAGGACACCACTAGCGTAAAGTACGAAGGTTAAAAATCACGACTCTCGTTTGTTGCTGCACCGGTCCACCTTGGTGAACTAAAAATTAAATATAATCGCCAATAACATTTTCTCTCCAAATTTGTGGCCTCGTGCCAATGTTAGATATAATTATCTTTGTTAGTATTGACTTTTAGCCTCTTGCCAACATTAGGAGAATTATAAGAAAAATAGCATTATGCAAATGTCTGGGGACTGTTTAATGTTTTCGGATTATTAACCTTCCATTTCCTGTTTCTCGTTCTGTTAGATACACAAAGATGGAGTCGATGGACGGAAAGTGAATCAACGGGCATTATGCTCTGTAGAATACTACTAGCTCACACAGATACGCCATGGAAACTCACGCATTTGTACACACGCACACAGAAATATGCAAATACACACAATAGCATTCGTATACACACACACACACATGCATGTACACACATACATGTACACACATACATGTACACACATACATGTACCCGCACACAAAGGCGCGCAGAAACATGCAAACACACACAATCACATTCGTATATACACACACATACACTCGCATATATACTTACACACACACACACACACACACACACACACACACAAAATACATGTACACATGTGTGTTCGCAGAGACATACAAACACACACGACCACATTCATATACACACACACGTACACACTCATAAAACACACATGTACACACATACGTACACAAGCCCACGCAGAAACATACAAACACACATGACCACATTCGTGCACACAAACCGGCGCGCGCGCACACACACACTGTTACACACACACACATACACAACATACAAAACACATATGTATACACATACACTCGCGCACTAACATTCAAACACATGATCACATTCGTATACACACATACACACATGCATAAAACACACGTGTACACACACATATATGCACACACCCGTACACACACAGGCGCACACACTCGCGTAAGAATTAGGATTGTCTTTAGAGCGTCGAACAAAGTTCTTCGCTTCACTTGTTCCGATCCTCTGCGATTTGATTTCAAATCCTGCTGAAGACAGCTGAGACTTTCAATCCTTCGGAGTCGGTAAAATAAAGATATCAATCTAGAATGAAGGATTAGGCGTAGGAGTGGCTGTGTGGTAAGTAGCTTGCTTACGAACTACATGGTTCCGGGTTCAGTCCCACTGCGTGGCATCTTGGGTAAGTGTCTTCTCCTATAGCCTCGGGCCGACCAAAGCCTTG
>NW_026347124.1:8699-9696 GCF_001194135.2 Octopus bimaculoides | reverse complement strand
GTGCATGTGTGTATATATGTTTGTGTGTCTGTGTTTGTCCCTCCAGCATCGCTTGAGAACCGATGCTGGTGTGTTTACGTCCCTGTAACTTAGCGGTTCGGCAAAAGACACCGATAGAATAAGTACTAGGCTTACAAAGAATAAGTCCTGGGGTCGATTTGCTCGACTAAAGGCGGTGCTCCAGCATGGCCGCAGTCAAATGACTGAAACAAGTAAAAGAGTAAAAGAGATGGTGGGAGGGCAATCAAGTCAGGCCGGATGCCTTGTGGTTCTTCTTTCACTACTTTGCGTTCTGAGTTCAAATTCAGTCATAACTTACTTGGGTGGCAATTTAGAGAGTTGGAGAGGAAAAAATTCAACCAGTTAATTCGCACATTACAAATAATATCTGTAAGAGCAATTTGTTTTAGCTATCTACATGCCAAAGATGGAACCCTTGTACTGGAATTCTGTCAGTTACGACAAGGAGTGTTCCAGTTGATTCGACCAAACGGAACAGTCTGCTCGTGAAATTAACGTACAAGTGGCCGAGCACTCCGCAGACGCACGTACCATTAAAGAAGTCCTCGGGGAGATACAGAATAGCACAGAATGTAACAATGCTGGCCGTAACGTGAAATAAAATGTTTTGCTCAAAAGCACAACGCGTCACCGAGAATTGAACTCATCACCTTACGATCGTGAGTCGAATAATCTAAACACAAAGCCTCGCGCTTTACAAGAAATATTGTATCACTGTTCCAAACCAACCATTTCTTTACAGAAAGATTTCAAATAATTAAAAATAGAAGAGAACATAATTCATAGATACACAGAAAAGCACACACACACACACACACCGAGTCACACACACAGTCACAAACACACACACACACACGCACACACACACACACACACACACATCGTGCCGAATAAGTCAGACAAGAACTCGGCAGAGTCCATTCTAATTCGTCTTAATCGCGTGTAATTCCCCAAAGGCTTCAACGAAAATTTAGCA
>NW_026347124.1:7788-8555 GCF_001194135.2 Octopus bimaculoides | reverse complement strand
ATATATGAATAAAATACAAGAAGATTAGTTTATTATGATTTTATTTAATATATTCTCCCCTATCAAATTCACACACTTATTGCAGCGTTTCTTCAAGTTTTCTAAGATCTGTAAGAGAACTCGGAAGGCTGGGCCTCCAGCCAGGCCTTTCGCGACACCCTTAAAGCCCCAAACTCTTCATCAGCCCTCGCTTTATGTGTATGTGTGTGTGTGTACGTACATACGTACATTCATACATAAATACAGGGTGCGATAGGTAAATTGTCGCCGTTTTGGGTAGCGTCTGTGAGTGAAACAGCACAATGACGCAATTTACTTGGCTAGAAATTTGGAAACGAGATGCTGTACTATTTAGCATTCGAAAGAAATAAAGATGGATAGATAGATAGATATATAGATAGATAGATAGCCATATAGATAGATAGAAAGAGCGAGAGAGAAAGAGAGAAAGAAACAGTAGTGATTAGAGATGTATGCTCCTATGTGGATTTATGTATAAAGGGATATATATGTATATATCCACTTATATATATACATACATATGAACATGTGTTTGTACGAGGATGTTGAGTGCGTGCTTGCGTGTGCGTACGTGTGTTTATATTAGCTAGTGTATGGCATAGTGATGTTCGTGTATAAAAAGCAAATGACCTTGACCTATTTAGGTCATTCAAACAATTGTAAATCTACACAACCACTTTGGAATAGAACTCCTCTTATGATACAGATCTAAGGCATGTATCCACTTGTGAATATATATATATATA
>NW_026347124.1:6485-7309 GCF_001194135.2 Octopus bimaculoides | reverse complement strand
TGTATGTATGTATGTATGTATGTATATAGAAGTGAATATATACATGTATATATATATGAGTGCATATATATATATATAAACACGTGCACACACACACACACACACATATATATATTTATATGATTGTACAAGCCTGTTTATCTACTTGTAATACTAACTCATGGTATTTCACCATTTTCGCTCTGTATATGCACACACACACACATGCACACACACACACATGCACACACACACATGCACACACACATACATGCACACATACACACACATACATTTCTAAATACACTTATATATATATATATATAGACATGGATAGGATAGTATATCGCTTGTCAGAATGAGAAAAAAAATACATAAAACACGAAAAAGCTCCCGAAAAGACTCAACAT
The DNA here is from genome assembly GCF_001194135.2 of Octopus bimaculoides. Lineage (NCBI taxonomy): Eukaryota > Metazoa > Mollusca > Cephalopoda > Octopoda > Octopodidae > Octopus > Octopus bimaculoides. Next base: position 6,920 of record NW_026347124.1, on the reverse strand, counting down.
CGGCAAGCTACTGTAGTGGATGTTTATGAAAAGTTAGAACAATTTGTGACCTTGACTGTGCAATCTTTAGATCACTTCCCGAAACAGATTCCATGCCATTCCTTATCAGGGGTCACGTATGTGACACAGTCGTAGTCGCACTTTCACACACCGCCATACGTGTCTCTCTAGCTGTACCATTCAACATAGTTCACAGAACGGTTTCACAACTGTGTACGTGTGTTTGTATATATGTGTGTGAGTGTGTGTGTGTCTCTGTCTGTGTGTGTGTCTGTCTGTGTGTCAGTGTGTATACATGTCCACGAAAACCCTAGGGTTCAGTTCTAGACCTATAGTTAGCAATATATTCCATAAAACCACCCACGGTTCGAAAAAGTGTAACAAGAAGACACAACAACTACAGCTACATTTACTAATATATACGTATATATATAT
>NW_026347124.1:3998-6179 GCF_001194135.2 Octopus bimaculoides | reverse complement strand
CTTTATTCTTTTCTACTCCAGGTACGAAGCCTGAAATTTTTTGGGAGTGGGCCAGTCGACTAGATCGACCCCAGTACGCAACTGGTACTTAATTTATCGATCCCGAAAGGATGAAATGCAAAGTAGACCTCGGCGGCATTTGAACTCAGAACGTAAAGACAGACGAAATACCACTAAGCATTTCGCCCGACGTGCTAACGTTTCTTATTTCTTTATTGCCCACAAGGGGCTAAGCATAGAGGGGACAAACAAGGACAGCCAAAAGAAATAAGTCGATTACATCGACCCAGTGCGTAACTGGTACTTATTTAATCGACCCCGAAAGGATGAACGGCAAAGTCGACCTCGGCAGAATTTGAACTCAGAACGTAGCGGCAGACGAAATACCGCTAAGCATTTCGCCCGATGTGCCAACGTTTCATATACCTATTTCTTTACTGCCCACAAGGGGCTACACACAGAGGGGACAAACAAGGACAGACAAACGGATTAAGTCGATTTTATCGACCCCAGTGCGTAACTGGCACTTAATTTATCGACCCCGAAAGGATGAACAGCAAAGTCGACCTCGGCAGAATTTGAACTCAGAACGTAGCGGCAGACGAAATACCGCTAAGCATTTCGCCCGGCGTGCTACCGATTCTGCCAGCTCACCGCCTTTAAACTATTCTTCAACGAGACGTAGATTGCCAATGACTACATTACATGTGTGTGTCTCCTTGCTGTTTGATATTGTTATTGCTATTGTTGTTGTTGTTGCCGTCGTTGTTGAAGCTGTGATTCCTATTGTCATTCAACCCTAGGTCAGCCACGACCAGACAGACTTATTATTTCAACAGCATTCCGATCGTAACTATACTGTCTTTTCTTCAGACGTCGAAGCACTAGTCACCATTATTACATAATAATAATGTCTTCCTGCTCGTTATTTCTATGACTATTACTGCTTCAAATGTTACTACTGATTTCGTTGTTGTTTAAGTTTCTAACACAACCACGATACTTCAGACCTCTATAATCAAAAGCATTCCAATCCTGACCACCATGTGTATATACCTCGGCCTTCATTTTCCAGTGTGTTCTTCGGTTGTTTTTATTTTAGTTTATACATAACAGCAAGTAGTGTATGATTTGAGAGAAAAGTCAGCTACCAGTGTTGAGCAAAGATCGAGCGCCTCTGTTCTATTTTTTTGAAAAATTTCATTGTTGTCTTTATTGCAGTTTTTGCTTCTTCTTGTTGTTGGTGATGTTATTCTTTGTGGTTTCCTAACAATGATGTCTGGCTTGTTAGCCTTTATCAGCCTGTCAGTATTTACATCAATATTTCATATTATTGGGGTTCTGTCACATTCGATGTTACTGCTCTTTTCCTTTTCTTTCTTGCTTTCTTTTTCTTTCTTTCTCTCTATCTCTGACTCTCACTCTCTCTCTCTCTCTCTCTCTCTCTCTCTCTCTCTCTCTCTCTCTCTCTCTCTCTCTCTTTCTCTCTCTCTCTCTCTTTCATTTCAAACATTACAATTTTGGTATGTGATGGTAACATTTGTTCTTTTGTTTTTGTGACAATTTTGGTAGAATTATTGCCTGTTCTTCCAAAGTACATTAGTTATTCTTGTTGTTGTTGTTGTTGTTGTTATTTTCTGCTTGTTTCTTTTTTCTTTTTCTTTTTTTTATGCCTGTTTTCCAAACACTTTCTAGAAGAAAAAAAAACCCACGGTTTTTATAATTTGTCCTCGTAATATCTGCCATTCGTTGCCCTTGTGGCAATAAAAGAAGCTATTATTATTATTATTATTATTGCTACTAGTACTACCACCACCACAACCACCACCACCACTACTATTACTACTATTAATATGTTTGCCATCATCAACATCATCATCATCATCATCATAAATTTATTATTATTATTATTATTATTATTGCTACTACTACTACTACTACTACTACTACTACTACTACTACTACTACTACTACTATGTTTGCCATCATCATCATCATCATCATCATCATCATCATCATCATCATATATTTATCATTATTATTATTGTTGTTGTTGTTATTATCATTGTTGTTATTATTATTATTATTATTATTATTATTATTATTATTGCTGCTACTGCTGCTGCTACTACTACTACTACTACTACTACTACTACTACTACTACTACTACTACTACTATT